>NC_051334.1:85557241-85728228 GCF_015220235.1 Choloepus didactylus | reverse complement strand
TTCGTATTCACATAAAAATTGAGCAGATAGTACAAAAAGCTCTCATATGTTCTCCTGCCACCCTTCTCTTCCTTCCCCAGTGCAGTTTCCTCGGCTATTAAACCTAACATTAGTGTGGTATGTGTGCACAATTAAAGGGCCAGTATGGATAATTTTTACAAAGGCTCAGTCCCTGTAATGTACAGCTCTGTGGATATTGACAAATGCATGTTGTCATGTACCCACCATGACAGTATGTCATGCTTTGCATCGTGTACCCAAAAAAGATATACCACACGGTACCTACGAATATGAAACTATGTGGAAACAGGGTATTTGAAGATGTAAACAGGATGACATCATATGAAATAGGGTGGGTCCCATTCTACCACAACTGGTGCCCTTGTAAGAAGAGAAGAGATACAGACACAGAGAGCAGAAGGCTGAGTGAAGATGGAAGCAGGTAGGGAGAAGATGCCCATGTGAGGAAGGAGGGAGAGACTGGAATTGTGCTGCCAAAAGCTCAGGACTCCTGGAGCCAAGAGTAGCTGGAAGAGTTAAGGAAAGATTACTAGCTAGAGACTTCAGTGAGAGCATGGAGCTGTCAACAACTTGTTTTTGGATTTCTTGTCTCTAAAACTGTGAGAGTATTAGTTTCTGTTATTTTAAGCCACCCAATTTGTAGCAATATACTATGGCAACCACTGGAAACTAATACAGATTTTGGAACCTGTAAACTTGGTGCTGCTGTAGCAAATAAATGGGGAGGTCTCATGTAGGACTTCCAGCCCAAATCCAGCTTCAACCTTTAAACATGGGTGAAGTGAACTCAGATGGTTCCAACTCCTGGCTGTCAAGCCACCTCCAGCCAGTGAATCCTTCCATTGAGTCTCCAGACATCAAAAGGTACAAATGGCTGTCCCTACTGTGCCACATTTGGATAGCTAACATTGCATGCAGTAGGCTGCAGGGTATGATACCCGATGAACCATACCCGGCCCTGGGCAGATGTCCACCCTGGTCAGTTGAAGGTGAAGCTAATTCTTTCTGGCAGTTGGTCTGGAATGTCCTGGGTTCTGAGTCAGCAATGGGAGCCAAGCAGACCACTGGTCACTTGGAGTTGTCACCTGAGCCCTAGGCAGGCCCACATGAGGCAATTGACAGTGTAAAGATGATGGGTCAGGAGAGCCACAAGCTTGGTAGACCTGCCTTTTTAAAAACATTTTATGTTTAGGAAAAACATGGTATTCCATTATACAGATATAGCATAATTTATTTAAACATTCCCCCATTGAGGAGCATTTATGTTGTTTCCAAAATTTTGACGTTACAAACAGTGCTACAATGCCTGTAGACATCTTATCTTGCACATGTAGAGTGTATCTGTAGGATAAATTCCTAGAGGATAAATTGCTGGGTTAAAGGATACAGACATAAAATTTTCATAGATATTGCCAAAGCATTATGATTTTGACATAAAATAATTGGGTTGTTAAAGCACTTATAAAAAAATCATTGGAGCGCCTACTTCCTCTTTCAACTTGCTATCTTAAAGGTAATTTATCTTGTCTTTTTTCCAAAGTAATCAAAATCATAATTTACTCTTTTATGGTCAAGAGTTGTAGAAAAGATTTTAAGATGATTTATGTGGAAATTTGGAGAAAAATGGGAATGAGGTATATATCAGTGATTTTTTTTTTCTAAAACACACTTGGAGAAAACCCACCAAGAATAATCTATTGAAACTGATATAACTGTATGTATATCACTAACACTTTGTTAGCCATCATATAATGGCAAAGCAATTCTCTTTCCGATTCACAAAATAGTGAGTTACTGTATATTTAAAACATTCTTTGATTATAACTTTGTTATTAAGATATTTATTTGTGGAGCTTGTCATTCAAAGCTGTTTAGTGTTAAGAAGTCTTGGTCCCAAGAGCTGGTTTAAAATTAGTGGAGTATATAAATTAGTAACCCTTGGTGCTTTAGAAAGAAGTTAATTTCAACTATTTCTATATTAAAAAAATTCCAATTCACAATACCAGGCTGTTTACTCTTTTTTCACATAGTGATGTCCGTTTGATGGCATGTGTGCTGCTTCCTAATTGAGTGCATCTTCTTTTAAATAAACTGAATTGACCAAGAAGGAAAATATGAGTCTTGTACATTTTGTGTTTAAGTGATTTTTTTTTCTATTAGTTACAGTCTCTAGTTTATGCTGATTGCATCCCTCCCCCAATGCCTCCCCATTTTTAACACCTTGCAAGGTTGACATTTGCTTGTTCTCCCTAGTAAAAGAACATATTTGTACATTTTATCACAATTGTTGAATACTCTAGATTTCACCAAGTTACACAGTCCCAGTCTTTATCTTTATCTTTCCTCCTTTCCTCCTTTCTTGTGGTGTCTCACATGCTCCCCACCTTCCTCTCTCAACCTTTGTTCAGTGTACTTACATTGTTGTGCTACCATCTCCCAAAATTGTGTTCCAAACCACGCACTCCTGTCTTCTATCACCGTGTAGTGCTCCCTTTAGTATTTCCTGTAGGGCAGGTGTCTTGTTCACAAAGTCTCTCATTGTCTGTTTGTCAGAAAATATTTTGAGCTCTCCCTCATATTTGAAGGACAGCTTTGCTGGATACAGGATTCTTGGTTGGCGGTTTTTCTCTTTCAGTATCTTAAATATATCACACCACTTCCTTCTTGCCTCCATGGTTTCTGCTGAGAGATCCGCACATAGTCTTATGAAGCTTCCTTTGTATGTAATGGATCGCTTTTCTCTTGCTGCTTTCAGGATTCTCTCTTTGTCTTTGACATTTGATAATCTGATTATTAAGTGTCTTGGCGTAGGCCTATTCATATCTCTTCTGTTTGGAGTACGCTGCGCTTCTTGGATCTGTAATTTTATGTCTTTCATAAGAGATGGGAAATTTTCATTAATTATTTCCTCTATTATTGCTTCTGCCCCCTTTCCCTTCTCTTCTCCTTCTGGGACACCAATGATACGTACATTATTGTACTTTGTTTCATCCTTGAGTTTCCGGAGACGTTGCTCATATTTTTTCATTCTTTTCTCCATCTTCTCCTTTGCGTGTAGGCTTTCAGGTGTTTTGTTCTCCAGTTCCTGGGTGTTTTCTTCTGCCTCTTGAGATCTGCTGTTGTATGTTTCCATTGTGTCTTTCATCTCTTGTGTTGTGCCTTTCATTTCCATAGATTCTTCTAGTTGTTTTTTTGAACTTTTGATTTCTGCCGTATACATGTCCAGTGCTTTCTTTACAGCCTCTATCTCTTTTGCAATATCTTCTCTAAACTTTCTGAACTGATTTAGCATTAGTTGTTTAAATTCCTGTATCTCAGTTGAAGTGTACGTTTGTTCCTTTGACTGGGCCATAACTTTGTTTTTCTTAGTGTAGGTTGTAATTTTCTGTTGTCTAGGCATGGTTTCCTTGGTTATCCAAATCAGGTTTTCCCAGACCAGAACAGGCTCAGGTCCCAGAGGGAAGAAATATTCAGTATCTGGTTTCCCTGCAGGTGTGTCTTAGAAAATTGCTCCACCCTTTGATGCCTCAGGTCACTGTGCTTTTCTGCCCAGCAGGTGATGCCTGTTAGCCTATAATTCTTGACTGGTGTGAGGAGGTATGGCCGTGTTCCCCCAGGCTCTGGGGTCTGGTTCTGAATGGAAAGGGCCCCACCCCTTTCCTCCTAGAGAAGACAGACCCCCCAGGTGGAGGTCATTAGCATTTCAATGGTCTCACTCTCTGCTTGTGCTGTCTCCGCCCTTCCCAGAGTCACAGCCCTGGAAACTGAAAATGACTGGGGCTTTCTCCACTGAGCCAAAAAAGAAACAGTCCCCTTCAGACCCAGTCCAAGGCGACCCTCAGGCTCTCCCAGGTCAGTCGTCACCCAAAGCCTCTGTCTGTTTTTGGGGATGCGTACCTGTAGTGAGCAGTTCACACTCGCTACTTAAAACCCCAGTTGGAGCTCAGCTGAGCTATATTCGCTTGCTGGGAGAGAGCTTCTCTCTGGCACCACGAGGCTTTGCAGCTTGGGCTATGGGGGAGGGGGTCTCACGAGTTGGTTCCGCAGGTTTTACTTACAGATTTTATGCTGTGTTCTTGGGCATTCCTCCCAATTCAGGTTGGTGTATGATGAGTGGATGGTCTCGTTTGTCCCCCCGCAGTTATTCTGGATTATTTACTAGTTGTTTCTGGTTTTTTGTAGTTGTTCCAGGGGGACTACTTAGCTTCCACTCCTCTCTATGCCGCCATCTTGCCCCTGTTTAAGTGATTTTTAATGAATGAAAGACAAGAAGAAAATCTGTAGAGCAGATATAATGGCTAGTTTCTACAGTCTGCAATGGAATCTAACATTTAAAAGATGAGTTGAAATGCGTACAGGTTTCAGCTGATTAAAAAGTTGCACGTTTCTATCAGATTATCAAAGTGATCCATTTAAAAGCGGCTCATCTCCTGCTTTTCCAGTGGAAAACCTAACCTAACTACAAGAGCTCTTGTAAATGTCAAGAAAAACAAATAGAATGAAGTAAAGCATGCATGGAAGAATAAATTTGGAAATAAAATTTGAAGCTATTAGATTTTAGAGAACTCATTTGTGAGTTGAAAAAATGGTTAGCAATGTAGAATATGAAAGCTGGAAGTACTTTTAGAGATCATCCAGCCAAACCTTCTCTCTAATGAGGAGGAAACAGACCCAGAATGGTTGGTTTGTGAGCTAGACATCACATCACACTGGAGAAATGGCTGGCGTGCCTGTGTGTTCCAAGACACAGTTTCGAGTTTATTTACTACGAAAGAATTGTGTGAAGATCCTAAATTGGATTTCTGTCATATATGTGAGTGGGTGTGTATGTTACATACATATGTAAGATATATGTACACACACACACATATTTGTAAGCATGCTGAAGTGCTGAATATTAGATATCAAATATCTAGGAAAGAAAAGAACTTGAGAACGTAGAATATAGGAAAACATATTTATATAGGATGGCCATATAGATTAGTGGTTAAGACTGCTGTGTCTGGAATCAGACTGCTGGTCTGAATCTCGGCTGCACTACTGTGGGACTTTGCACCTTGGTTTCCTCACCTGGAAACTGTAAATGTAATAAGAATGTCTTCCACGAAGGGTGTAAGGATTGAAGGAAATAATCTGGATAAAGGATTTAGTACAGTGCTGGGCATATAGTAAATTCTCAATAAACGTAAATTGCTGGTAATGTTTTGTCAACATGTTAAAGAAAAGAGGATGGGCCAAAAAAGCATTTTCGGAATAAAGAAAAAATACGTCACCAGCACTTTTAGGTCAACTGGGAGTGACCTGGACCCCCTACGAAAAGGTGGTGGGGATCAAATGACGTCGACCGCCTTAGCAACAGGCCCCCAAAGAAGGTAGCCAATAAGACTCTGCGCTGTGGAGAAGGTAGCCAATGGATGACGGAAAGAGGAAGAGGGAGGACGCGCCAATTATCCGGCCTGAGCCTCGGCCCAACAAAATGGCGGCGGCGGCGGCGTCGCTTTGTTTCCGCGGCTCCTGCGGCGGTTGCAGTGGTAGTGGCCTTTAAGCTGTGGGGAGGATCCAACACAAACTACAGTGACGACCAAGACTTCAGTGCATTTCTGTTGTATCCAGGCCCCCGGGAGCGCAGAGAGGCGCCCTACGGTCGCAGAAGCCGACCGGGCGTTGAAGCGAAAACATGACCACTGAGCCCATGAGGTAAAACGCAACCCGGTCTCATCAGCCCCAGCGGTCTTGGCCTAGGCACCTTCTGAGTCGGTTGTTTGGGAAGGCTTTGGTCTGGAGCGTTAGGGCTGCGTGTTGTTATCCGAAAGAGGCATTTTTTCTTTAGGTGAGAAGGGGTTCGGGGTTTCCACGGAAGGCTCCGGCCCGGGGTGGGGGTGGTGGGGGGCGGGGGCGCGGCCTGGGGTGTTGGGCGCTTCCTCCGGTTTCCTGTAGCCGATGTAGCTTGGTTCTGTTTACTCTTCGGTGCCTGTGGGATTGAGACCCCGAAGTCGGAGGCAGTCCTTGGTATCCCGGTCATTCCCTAATCTTTGGGCCTAGAGACTGCGTGGAGACGGAAGGGGGGAGGGGCGGGCTGGCGGGAGGATGTGAGATCCTGGTACTTATTGGCGGTGTTCATAGTGCTGGAGACGGGAAGTACCGGATCCTTGCGGGTTTTTTTCTTGCAGTCCCTGGGGACCATCGTTTTGTTTTGTTTTTTTAATTAAAAAAATTTTTTTTGGTGTTGTGTGGGGCTTGCCCGGTATTTACATCTTACCCTCTTCTAGATAGATCCTGAAGGTTATCCTTGGCTATACCTCTAGGCAAGGGGATACTGACGCAGGGTTTTGCTTCCAGAGGATCCCAGTATACTACTTTTTGGAAAGTCCAGATTTAATGCGTGTTAAGGCAGACTTCAGATGTTTCCCCACTGTTTGGGTAAATTTTTAGTAGAAGTAATTGTGCCTTATTTTTGTTTATTCGATGAAGGATGGGGAGCAGGTTAACGTGGGTTGATAGGAAGTAAGATTTATTGCAAGGGAAGCTGTTCTGGTAGGTCGCCTCTTTTCAATCAAGCACGTTTATTAGGTTGAGGCTGTTTTTCTCTTGTGCCTCTATTTTGCCTCTTGACTGTGTCTAAAAATATGGGTAGTTAATATGAAATGTATACCACTTTTAAACAGGTGTTTGGCTTGCTTTTTAGGCAGTTTTACGTTTGACTTTTCGCCCAATGAGATGTATTAAGTAATTTTTCTACTCTGAGATGCAGCCTTGGCGCCTAGTGGCCTGGGGCAAAATAAAGAAAATTGCCGGGAGCATGGATCAAAATTGTATTCGTAGTTGGAAAAACATGCCTTTGAGTAATTATTAGGTTGGCATACATTTTTAGAACATTTTAACTAGAATGTAGAATTTAGGAATGAGCCTATGATATGTGTATTATGCCTGTTTTTCTACATTAACAAGTGGTAAATAGTTGTTTTCATTTTCTTGACAAAAAATATGATTTAGTTCTTAGAATATATCTCTAGATGAGTAAAGATTATGGCTTGAGTTTCAGAATTTGTGTTAATTGGCAGAAGTATAGCAAACCTTTATTTATGGGGTACTGGGCATTTAAGAGGTACCCAGTAAACTTGTTGGCTGGTTATTATAGGGCACTCACATTTATATGCATGAAGGATGTGCCTTATAGTAAATATGACCCCTGGATTTTACAAAGCCTTGCTAAGTCTCCTGAAGTCTACATTTAAAACAATAGGTTGAACTTGGATTTTCTCCTTTTCTTTAAGGTTAACAAATTAATAAATTAGGTATAGAATTTCAGAATAGAATTATTCATTTTATCCCAGAGCCAGTTTTTCTACTGGTCTTGAATTTTTGTAGTTCTTGGTGGTGATAGTAATAATCATCATCATAAATACAATTAAGTGTTCATTGTTGTCCTTTATCTATATGATATTGATTAATTCTCACAGCAACCTTATGGGGTAGGCACTTGGTTTTCCTCATTTTACAGATGAGGAAACTGAGGCCCAGAGAGATCAAAGACCTGACCAAAGTTATAGAGCTTGAAATTGGTGGAGCTGGAGTTGAACCTAGGTAGTCTTGACTACAGAGCTTATGTTTTTAACTACAAGGCATTAATGCCTCCTTGAGCTGCCAGGTCTAGCCTGATTATTCACCATTTTAATTTAGCCCACATATTACTATGAAAGAAGTACATGTTAACTCTTATGATCATTTGTTGTTGTCGATATGTGATTATTTAACTGTTGATAGTGTTATGCTTTTTATGTCCGGATGTACTTTATAATGAGGTAACTGAAATATTTAATTCTAGGGAAGTCTTAAACTAGGTGAAAAACCCTTTGATAAAAGAACCACATATATAAATGTAGGGAATTAGTTGAAAATTGCTACACTCCCTGATTATTTAATTGTGACACTTACCAATTATCATCAACTTTGAAAGAGGTCCAAGCGGGTGTTCAGAAGAACTGTGTCAGTCTGTGGTGTTGTTCATCTCAAGCCATGATCATAATGAAATGAGACTCCAATGGGTAATGCTTGAATGAGTTGAATCTACAATACCAAATCACTTTTAATTGTCTTCTTATATGAGGCAGAAATAATATGGATAATTCTATACATTATCATTAATTTTATTTACTCAATTGTTCAAGACTTTTCCTTTATCAGATACTCTGTCAGAGTTCTTAAAAAAGGAACAAAGATCAGTTCTAATTTTTACTTGTGTTTGTACAAAAAGAAGTATTCTAGGATTCTGGGATGGGAAAATGGCCAGAAAGCAAGAGGAAGGAGATAAACCCATGGATCTGGCTGAATCATGACTGAGTAATCAAGAGTCCATTATACAGTAGCTCAATCTTGAAAGGTTTTTTTGTTTGTTTTGTTTTGTGTTTTAAACAAGATTGGCTTGTTTCTTCAGGTTTATGGCATTATAAAAGATGAGCCTCTGATTAGTAATCTTAACTTTATTTTATTTTAAAGACATTGGTGTTGGGAGATTTGATGGAACCTGTCATTTGAATCCTTATGGTAACATTACTTGAAAAGCTGGCAGCTCTTACTTGAAAAGCTGATAGCTTGTTATTGGTCTTAAATTTAAAAAGGCATACCTTCTCTAAATTGAGAGATGAGAGTGCCTTAGAAAGTGTCTGTTAAGGAGGTAGTTGAAAAGCAATTGCATAGTAACCTAATTTTTGAAAAATGTTATCTGTGAAATATTTGCACGTCCATTGTGTGGACAGCATTAAGCCAGGCTTGTGGAGGTGGGAGGAGATACAAGTTTTAGAAGGGGTTTTGAAAGTATTTAAATACCAGTTGTTTGGTTAAATTATATGTTGGGGTGAAAAGAAAGAAATTTGGGACCTTAATTTTGATAAGACCAGTTCTCATTATTGGCAACCCTTGATGTAGTTGGCCATAAACTTTCAGTTATGTATTGTATTTCTAGAGATAAGATAAATGTAGTATATTTCTATAATGTATTTATATTTATGAAAAGATGAAAGTATGTGAAATCATTTTTTTCCCATAAGAAATTGTGCATATTTACATGCCTGTTTCACTTTTGGGGTCTGAATAAACTTATAGATTGGGTGACAGGGTACAGGCAATCCTTGGGTTTATATAAAGTGCCCTCCCCCAGACTTTGCATATTCTCTTGGGCATTGGCAGACGCTGTTCAAATGGTTTAAGCTTATGAAAAGTAATGTGTAGGTCTTTCTTTAAGGAATGTTGAATATAACAGGGCAGTAAGAGGAGTGTCCAAGAGGAGCTCTCTCTGTGTGTGTCGTTCTGCTTGTCTTATGACTATGTTGATAGGTGACATTATACAAGATGTTTAACCTCCATCTCTCCATCTGTAAAATGGGAATAAGTTTGACACAATGCTAAAGCTTTCTAGAGGTGTTTTGAAGGAGGTACTGTGGTTAGTACAGTGATTCTTTTTTTGAATTCAGTTTTATTTAGATATATTCACATACCATGCAGTCATCCACAGTGTACCATCATATAGTCATGCATTTATGACAATCAATTTTTGAACATTTTCATTACTCCAAAAAATAAAAAATAAAAATAAGAAAAATACAAGTAAAAACACTCCAAACATCCCATCCTGCCCTATCCCCCATATTATTCATTTAATTTTTGTCCCCATTTTTCTACTTACCTTTCCATACACTGGACAAAGGGAATGTGAGCCACGAGATTTTCACAATCACAGTCAAACCCTGTAAGTTACAAAGTTGTGCAGTCGTCTTCAAGAATCAAGGCTACTGGGTTGCAGTTCAACAGTTTCAGGTATTTCCTTCTAGATATTCCAATACACTAAAAACTAAAAAGGGATATCTATTTAGCACATAAGAATGTCCTCCAGAGTACCTCTCTACTCCATTTGAAATCTCTCAGCCACTGAAAGTTTGTTTCATTTCACTTCCCCCTTCTGGTCAAGAAGATTTTCTCAATCCCAGGATGCTGTGTCCAGGCTCATCCCCAGGAGTCATGTCCCACGTTGCCAGGGAGATTTATACCCCTGAGAGTCAAGTCCCATGTGGTGGTGGTGGTGGTGGTGGTGGGGCAGTAAGTTCACTGCTGGCTTAGAGAGAGAGAGGCCATATCTGAGCAACAAAGAGGTTCTCTGGGGGAGACTCTTAGGCACAATTATAAGTTGCAGCCTCTACTTTGCAGCAACAAGCTTCACAAGGGCACACCCCAGGATGGAGGGCTCATCCTACCAAACTGTCAGTCCTCAACATTTGCAACACCAGTAACAACCCAGGTGGGGAGTCCAACATTTCTGCATTATTCCCCAGTTCCCCAAGGGTCCCTGCAATATATATCCTCATTCTCTGCCTCAATTACTTTGGGATGTATTAGAATTTCACACTAACCTGTACAAACCTACCAGATCCCACTTCCTATTCAAAGTTCCATGTAATTATGGATTTTTTGAATAAACTGACTGTACAAATTAAATTATTTAGTGTACTATAGAAGATATAGATCCTGCACCAAATAAACATCTCTTCACTTGGTCTCACACAGGAGTTGAAGTTTTAAAACACTGTCAGTAAAAAAAAAACAAAAAACAAAACACTGTCAGTATCGTCCTTTACCCTTTGGTCTGATTTGCCTTAGTCCTAACCAGATCCGCTTCATTCATATCTCTAATTGAGGTCTGAACTCTTTTTCACCTTTTTTTTTTAACCGTTGCTGTATGAGCTAATACTAACATTCATAGCTGCCAAGGTCTAGCTCTGAGTTTCAGGTGTTGTCATACAGATACCCAAAAGAACAGTGATTCTTAAAAGACAGTAAACAAAAGCTCTTTGAGGTCCTTATTAATTTGTAAGAGTGTAAAAAGGTCCTGAGACCAAAAGTTTAAGAACTGGTGAAACAGGAATAGACCCAGTCCTGGGTCCTCGTTGTAGCTCTGTCACTTAACTGATTTAAGACCTTGGACAAATCATTTATCCTTTCTAGGCCTCTGCTTTGTCATTTGCAAAATGAAGAAATTGTACTAGATGTTCCGTAAAATTATTTAAAAAAATAATTCTGTTTATATGAGTACTGTTATTTTTTTTATTTTTTATTTTACCTGCTTTTAGTGGGGAATAGGGAGGGGATGGTAATGAGGGGAGGTTTCTTTATTCAGTGTATGTATATCCTTCTTGCCTTGAAGCTCTTACAAGGTTAGGATACAGGTGTTTTGTTGCTAGTATCTGTCATAATGTCTTTTACACATAATTTTGCAAACATTTATTGGAAAGGAAAAAAACACATTTTTGCTGGGATGTTCAGTAATGATTATTGTGGTTCAGTGTATGTTCTGTTTTGAAAAATTACTACATCAAGTATATTATATTTCTGAGCCTTTTATGATTGAAGATGATACTTCTGAAAAATCCTAGATTAGTTCTAGCCATTTGTTCTTTTTGCCCTGGGAAAAGGTTCTTTAAGTTTTGCACTGTAGCCACTATTTTCAGATCCTGTCTCTGAGACTTTGTCTCTGAGTTTTGGTTCAAAGTAGCTGTTCCTGGTATCTGTAGCCCAGCTCTCTTGTTGACTGTTTCCATATGGATATTATTGCCATGGCAATGGTGTTCCCATGTGTATGTCCTACACTCCATATTTTGGGGAAATGCTTTATTAATTGATCAAATACTTGAGTGTCAACCAGGGGCCATGCACTGCGCTTGGAGATGCAAAGGGAAATAAGGTAAAATTCCCATAAGTAAATAGGCAGTTAAAATTTGCGTTTGTTTATATGGGATTTTGTCTGCAGGATAAGGGGTCTCTGTCTTACCAACCCATGGCTTTTTTTTGTAAATAAAGTTTGACTGGAACACACCCATGCCCGTTACTTTACATTGCCTATGGCTGCTTTATGTCTATGGCGGTGGCAGAGTTGAATAGTTAACATCTGAGAGCTTACAGCCCACAAAGCCTCAAATATTTACTCTCAGACCCTTTATCGAAAGAGTTTGCTTATTCTTGCCCTAGGTGAATGTAGGAAACAGCACCCAGCTGAACCGAGCTGCGTAAGAAGACACACATGCACGTGCCTCAAATATTTGCCAGCTACCTCAGTTCACCACTCATCCACATCTGTTACAACTTTCTATCTGATTTCAGATACTCTTACCACTTCACAATATTGACAAACTGCAACTTTTATGATACCAGCTTCCACAAGTGAACTTCAGATCTTTTTCAAGCTAAAATGCCATGTTTACTGTATTTTTGTATTTCTTTACCTAATATTTGTAAAACCATGCTATATTTTTTAAATTAGGTTTCTCTTTTAAAAATGTGCCACTAATGAGGTTTTTGAATGTTCTGCCTTTAAGTCCATTTTTTCCCATGAGCCCTGTGGTTTCATTGCACAATTTTGTATAGTGTGGTGATATTTAGAAATGCATGTGTTGTATTATTACAGAACTGACTGTAATTATCATCCTGCAAAATGTAATAATCCATTCACCAAATATTTATTGGCAGTGTGAGGCTTAAATGAGCTAAGGTCTGGGACATAACAATTACTCAAATATTAGTTATTAATGATTACCAATGCCATTTGGGCAGGAATTGTTCTAAGTACTGCATTGGTGAACAAGATAGATGAGGGACCTGTCTCCATGGAACTTAGGTTGTACTCTTAAAAATCTGTATTAATATCCATTTTGACCAATAACTTCTCCCTCCCCCCCAAAAACATTTTGGAGTTTTTACAAAGGATGTTTTAATATCCAACCACAAGTCAAAGACATTTGTTTAAAACAGCTTTCTAGTTAGTGTCTCATTAATTTAATGTAATGTTTTACTGACTGTTTTTTGTAACTTTAACTCGAATTGAAATAACTTCAAGGTGATAAAAGAATAACCATCCACTTTTACTATACTTCTCAAAAGAAAGTTAAAAAATGTAATTTCAGATGTATAGAAAATTTGCAAAAATAGTACAAAAGATTTCCATATGCCTTCCACCCAGATTCAGCAAATGGTAACATTTTATCACATTTGCTTTATCATTCTCTCTCTGTATTTATCACTATTTTTCTGAATTGAGATTAAATTGCAGACATGATGCCCTTTTATCCCTAAATACTTCAGTATGTATTTCCAAAAACAAACAAACAAAAAACAGGGATGTTCTCTCTTACATAACTTAGTACATTTAGCAAAATTAGAAGGTAACGTTGTTACAGTACTATTTTCTAATCCACAGACTTTACTTACATTTTGTCAAATGCTTCATAATGTCCTTTAGAGTGAAAGACAAACATTCTTTTTTCTGCTCCAAGATCCTATTCAGGAACACACATTGCATTTCATTGTCATGTCTCTTTTGTCTTCTTTAATCTGGAGCATTTCACCTTCACATATTTTGAAGAATGTGGGCCAGTTAATTTGGGATTCTCTGATACTTCCTTTTATGTGTTCTGGCAGGAATACTATGAAGTGAGGTGCACGTCTTAGTGCATCATATCAGGAGGCACTTGTTATGTCTACTTTTACTATATTTTAAAATGTTTTTGCCTTTAATACTAAGATAATTAATCAGCCCATTCTCTGCCATTTAATTTAGAGATGTGAAACAAGGCTTGATTAATTTCTATAGAAGTGGAGAGACTGTCCATCTCTTATTTTTCTTTCCTTTTCCCTTTCTATCCTCCTCAAATGCACCCCCAACTTCAAAATCAAAATACCCTAATTTTCATTGAGAGAGAATTAAGCATGGATGTTTCATATTAAAGTGAATGGACTTGTTAAGCGTATGAAATAACAAATTTCTTTCAAAGGCTGACTATAGTGCATGCAACACAGCTCACTGAATATCACTCAATTTAAAGATAGAGGGGATAATATTTGGGGCTACTAAATACTTCAGGGTTTTTTTTTTTTTTTTTAAGTTTCAACAAATCACCACTCTTTTCTTTTAAGAAATCCCTGAGCAGGCATTATATTCCTTTTAATAAACATTTATTATCCCTCTGCACAGGTAATTCATTACTTTCCGCATGAGAAAAAGAGGTGAACCCAGACCAGTTTCCTCTTTTGAGGGGCTTACACTCCAGTAGAGAGTACTGTGATGTTTAAACAAAGAGCTATGTTATTCAGTACAATGTGTTGCTTATCATAAGAGAAATAAAAGAAAATTCAGTGGGAAAAGAGGAGGAAGAATCTTGTTCAAGCTAAAAGTTATTTTGTGGAGAGCTTTGAGTGTTAGGCTTAGGAATTTGTACTTTATCCTTATTTATAGATGTGGGAAGCCTTTGAATGTTTTGAGTATGTGGGTGATAGATATTTGAGTTTTCACTGTGTGGAGGGGCATTATACCAATTATTGGGAATATTGAGAGATAGAACAGCCCTTTAGACAAGGAATATACTTAGGAGAATATAGACATTTACCTCCAACTCCTTCCCAAATGCAAAATAGTAGCACATGCAAAGTATCAACTGAGTGCTACATAACTTGTATTCCTAAATATGGCCAACTGCCTATTACTGTTTTCTGCGATTGGTCTCTGAGTTCTAACTTCTAAACATTTTCTTAATTGTTCTGGATCAGAGCTAGTGTTAGCTGCCTGTCTTTTTTTGTTTTTAATTTTTTTAGCTGCCTGTCTTGAAGGATGAATTGTGGAAGCAGGTACCACTTCCCCCTCTCTAGCTCTCTGCCCTCTCAAACCCATTAGAATTGTATTTTTTTCCTGTAGAGAAAGTAAACCCCAATTCTCCCCTTAAGACCCTTATCCCCATCACAACAGGAATAAAACTCTTCTTTGCTTCCTTGCTCTTGCCACAATCTCTGCCTCCTGTTTCCATTTGAAGAGCCTGCCTTTGGGTGAGGGAAGGGTGTGGTTTATATGTGTTTATTAAAGCAAAAATCAGTGTAACAAATAAAATGAAACCTTTCTTGAAGTTCCCAGTAATCTGGCTTGTATGTTGGTGTTTATTGAAATTTAATTTTTTTTGCATGTCTCTTAGAAAACTATTTGAAAGTAATAACATAAAATGCACATTCAATTTAAATACTGCTGCTTTTTAGTAAAATTTGTAATTTCATACCTCCATTAGAGCATTCTTTATATCTTTGTACTCAAAACAACAGACTGAGGTTTTTGTTTGTTAAATGTTTTGGAAAGCTTGGCATTTTTAGACAGAATCTGAAATAGTGCTGATTTGTCCATGCAGGAACTATTGCTACTGAGCCTAATAACACCAGAAATACCTGGTGTATTAGTTAGGGTTCTCTAGGGAAACAGAATCAACAAGAGATACCCATAAATATAAGATTTTATAAAAGTGTCTCACGCAACTGTGGGGATGCATGAGTCCAAATTCTGTAGGGCAGGCAGCAAACTGGCAACTCCAATGAAGGTATCTGATGAATTCCTCAGACTGGCAACTTCAGTGAAGGTGTTCAGTGAACTCCTCGGGAAACGCTTCGCTGGCTAGCCAAAGAAGAAGTGAAGGTCCTGTCCCTCTCTTCCTTAAAAGTCTTCAACTGATTGAATTAAATCCAGCTGATTGAATTCTTTCATTGCAGGAGATATGCCCTTTGTTGATATAATCAGTCACATCAATTGACTGATGATTTAATAAATCAGCCTTCTGGTTATTAACCAGCCATAAATGTCCTTGCAGTAACGGTTAGGCCAGTGCTTCTTGACCAGACACCTGGATACCATCACCTGGCCAAGTTGACACATGAACCTAACCATCACACCTGGGTTCTGCCCTTAAGTGCTTTTTTTTTTTTTTTTTTTTTTTTTTTTTTTTTTCCCTTAAGTGCTTTTAAATAAAAAATAAACAGTACCTACAAACAGATATTTAATGAATCGTATAAATATATTTGCCTTGCAAGAAATAGGGAGGTAGTTTATGCATATACAACTATAAGCTTTCAAAAGAGATATTTGGGTTATTCTTGTGCTGGATGGGAGTGCATTAATGGCAAAAGAATTAGGCTTACTAATCTTGCATTTGTATATTTCTTTGTTTTTTTTTTTATGGTGTATAAAGTACATGTGACATAAAATTTACTGTTTTAACCATTTTAAAGTGTACAATTCAGTAGCATTAGGTACATTCATGATGTTGGGCAACCATCTCCATATCTAGTTCCAGAACTTTTACCTCACCTAACGTGGAAACCCTGTATGCATGAAACAATCACTCCTGATTTCTCACCCCCGACCCCCAACACACCCCAGCCCCTGGCAAACATCAATTTGCTTTCCATCTCTAGGGATATGCTTATTCTGGAAATTTCATATAAATTAAATCATACAATATGTGGGCTTTTGTTTCTGGCTTCTTTTACTTCGCATAATTTTTCAAGGTTCATCCATGTTGTAGCATGTGTCTGTACTTCAGTCCTTTTTCAAAAAAATTATTGTGAAATATATATGCAGAAAAGTGATAAATTTCAAAATACGGTTTAACATGTAGGTATAGAGCAAATTTCAAAGTATAGTATGGGTTACAATTTCAAAATTTCAGGTATTTCCTTCTAGCTTTTCTAATACATTAGAGAATAAAAAGAAATATCTATGTAATGATTCAGTTGTCATAATCATTTGTTAAATCCTATCTTCTCTGTTACAACTCCTCTCTCATTTGATCATTCACTCAGTCTTCAGGGATATTTGGGCATTGACCATTTTAACTTCATGTTGAAAAGGGGTATCAATATTATGGGGTAGGGGGTTGCAACTGGTTGATGTTCTTGGAGAGCGTGGTACCTCTGGATTTCCAAGCTTATCTGATATAGGAACAATCTGGAAGCCTTAAGTTTCTGAAAACTTTCTAGGTAAAACATTTATAGAGTCTTAGAGCCCAGGGTATTCTTTAGGGTTTTCAGGAATGCTGTTGGTTGGGGCTTGGCATACCATGGCAATTTGCAATATCTGGCTGAAGCTTGCATAAGAGTAACCTCCAGAATAGCGTCTTGACTCTATTTGAAATCTCTTAGCCACTGAAACCTTTCATTTATTTTTCTCCTTTTGGTCAAGATGGAATTGTCAATCCCACGATGCCAGGGCCAGGTTCATCCCTGGGAGTCATGTCCCACGTTGCCAGGGAGACTTATACCCCTGGAAGTCATGTCCCATGTAGGGGGCAGGTAATGAGATTATTTGCACAGCTGGGCTTAGAGAGAGCCCACATCTGAGCAACAAAAGAGGTTCTCTGGAAGTGACTTTTAGGCATAATTGTAGATAGGCTTAGCTTCCTCATTACAGAAACAAGTTTCATAAGATCAAGTTTCAAGATCAAGGACTTGGCTTATTACATCAGGAGTCCCTAATGCTTGACAAAGCATCAGGAATTTCCCAAGTGGGGAAGTTTAATAGTTCCATATTTTTTCTCCAGTCCCTCAAGGGACTTTGCAAATATTTCTTTATTATCTGCCCAGCATACTCTGGAATGTATCAGGGTATTAAATTAAGCTATACAGAATTACAATATCTCATTCCCTGTTCTAGGCTCCATGTGTTTAGGTTTTTTAAATGAACTGGCCAGATAGGTTAATTTAGATTCTGTGCTACAGAAAATTTAAATTTTGTACAAAATAAACATCTTTCTTCAGTCTCACAGAAGGTGAAGTTTTCAAATATAGACAATATCATCCTTTACCCTGTATTCTGATTTGCCTTCGTCCCAACCAGATCAGCTTCGTTCATATCTCTAATTGAAGTCTGATCTCTTTTTTGGCTTCTTTAATAGTTGCTGTGTAGAGTAAAGCTGACTTTCAGAGCTGCAGAACTCAATCTCTGAGTCTTAGGTGTCATACAGGAACCCAAAGTTCCAGGGAAATACCAGGTTGTACACATAGAACACAGCATCTCAGAATTTAGAAATAACCCTTAAAAGTAAATAAATGTGATTGCTGTAGGAGCTTACAATCTAGGCCCTAATTTTCTTGTATTTTCTAAATGAGACCATACAATATTTGTTCTTTTGTTTCTAGCTTATTTTGCTCTACATTATGTCTGCAAGGTTCTGTTTACCTTGTTGCATGCCTCATGACTTCATTCCTTTTTGTAGCTGCATGCTGTTGCATCATTATGTATACATCACAGCTTGTCCTGCCGCCTGCCAGTTGATGGACCCTTTGGCTACCTTCATCCATTGGCTATCATTAAAAATGCCTCCTTAAACATTCATTTCTTTTTATGGCTGAATAATATTGCATTGTTTGGGTATACCACAATTTGTTTATCCATTCATCTGTTGATAGACATTTGAGTAGTTTCCACCTTTTGGCCATTGTGGATAATGCTGCTGTGAAAATTCTTGTACATGTTTTAGTGTAGCCATATGTTTTCATTTTACTTGGATATATACCAAGGAGTGGAATTCCTAGGTCACATGGTAACACTGTTTAACTTACTGGGGAATTGTCAAAGTGTTTTTCACAGCAGCTGCACTGTTTTACATTCCCACCAGCAGTGTATGAGGGTTCCTATTTCTCTACACCTTGCCAACACCTGTTCTTTTTTTTTTAATGGCCAACCTAGTGGGTGCAAAGTGCTATCTCATTGTGGTTTTGACTGTCATTTATATAGTAAACAATAATGTTGAGCATCTTATGTGATCATTTGCTTATTTAGGCCATTTGTCTATCATCTTTGGAGAAATATTTGTCTAAGTGTTTGTCCATTTTATGTTTAGGTTTGTCTTGTGCTGTGAGAGTTCTTTATATCAAGTTCTTTTATGTTGTAAGAGTTTTGGATACTGGGCCCTTGTCAGATATATTATTTGGAAACATTTTCTCCTATTTGATGGGTGTGTCGATTTGAATGTATTATGTCCCCCAAAACGGCATTATCTTTGATGCAGTCTTGTGTGGGCAAAAAACGTATTGGTGTTGATTGGGTTGGAGACTTTTGATTGGATGTTTCCGTGGAGATGTGATCACTCAACTGTGGTCAAGATCTTTCATTGGATAATTTCCATGGAGGTGTGGCCCTGCCCATTCAGCATGGGCCTTGATTAGTTTACTGGAGCACTATACAAGCTCAGACAGAAGGAGCAAGCTTCCTACAGCCAAGAGGAACACTTTGAAGAATGCACAGAAGCTAAGAGAGTAGCTACAGATGAGAGACAGTTTGAAGATGGCCATTGAAAGCAGACTCTTGCTCCGGAGAAGCTAAGAGAGGACAAATACCCCAAGAGCAACTAAGAGTGACATTTTTTGAGGAACTGCAGCCTAGAGAGGAATGTCCTGGGAGAAAGCCATTTTGAAACCAGAACTGTGGAGCAGACGCCAGCCACATGCCTTCCCAGCTAACAGAGGTTTTCTGGACACCATTGGCCATCCTCCAGTGAAGGTACCCAATTGTTGATGACTTACCTTGGACACTTTATGGCCTTAAGACTGTAACTTTGTAACCAAATAAACCCCCTTTATAAAAGCCAATCCATTTCTGGTGTTTTGCATTCCGGCAGTATTAGCAAACTAGAACAGTGGGTTTTCTCTTTCCTTTCTTTTAGTGTCCTTTGCTGCACAAAAGTTTTAAGTTTTGATGAAGACCAATTTATCTGTTTTTTCTTTTGTCATTGCCTAATCCAAGGTTATGCAGACTTGTCCCTATGTTTTCAACTAAGAGTTTTATAGTTTTAACTCTTGAATTTAGGTCTTTTATCCATTTTGAAGTAATTTTTGTATATGGTTTAAGGTAAGGGTCCGGCTTCTGTCTTTTGCATGTAAATGTCTCAGTTGTCCCAGTACTGTATGTTGAAGAGACTGTTCTTTCCCTGTTGAGTGGTCTTGGCACCCTCTTTGAAAATCAGTTGACCATAGATGTGAGGGTTGATTTCTGGGCTGTCAGTTCTGTTCCATTGATCCATATGTCTGTCCTTATGCCAGTACCACACTGTTTTGAATAATACAGCTTTATTGTAAGTTTTGAAATCAGGAAGCAAGTCCTCTAATTTTGTTTTTTTTTTTTTCTGAAGATTGTTTTGCCTGTTGGGGTCTCTTGTAATTACGTATGAATTTTAGGATGGCATTTTCTATTTCTGCAAAAAATACCAGTGGGATTTTGATAGAGATTGCATTGAATCTGCTTTGGGGAATGTTGTCATCTTAATAAGAGTCAGTCTTTCAATCCATGAATACGGGATTTTTTTTCATTTATTTAGGTGTTTTTCATTATCTTCTTGAAGTGTTTTTGTAGTTTTCAGTGTGCAGGTTTTGTACTTCTTTGGTTAAATCTATTTTTAAGTATTTTATTATTTTTGATGCTGTTTTTTTTTTTAAATGTAATTTTATTGAGATATAATCACATAACATACAATCATTCAAAGTGTACAATCAGTTGCTCACAGTATTGTCATATAGTTGTGCTTTCATCACCACAATCAAAGTGAACACATTCATTACTCCAAAAAATAAAATTAAAATTAAAATAAAAAAGAACATCCAAAACATCTCATTCCTCTCCTCTCTCCACTGTTCATTTACGTTTTTTTTTTTAATCTTCATTTTATTGAGATATATTCACATACCACGCAGTCATACAAAACAAATCGTACTTTCGATTGTTTACAGTACCATTACATAGTGGTACATTCATCACCCAAATCAATCCCTGACACCTTCATTAGCACACACACAAAAATAACAAGAATAATAATTAGAGTGAAAAAGAGCAATTGAAGTAAAAAAGAACACTGGGTACCTTTGTCTGTTTGTTTCCTTCCCCTATTTTTCTACTCATCCATCCATAAACTAGACAAAGTGGAGTGTGGTCCTTATGGCTTTCCCAATCCCATTGTCACCCCTCATAAGCTACATTTTTATACAACTGTCTTCGAGATTCATGGGTTCTGGGTTGTAGTTTGATAGTTTCAGGTATCCACCACCAGCTACCCCAATTCTTTAGAACCTAAAAAGGGTTGTTTTGATGCTGTTTTAAGTGGAATTTCTTAATTTCCTTTTTGAATTGTTCAATGCTATAGTGTAGCATTGTGTTGATCTTGTGTTGATCTTGTGTCCTGCAACTCTGCTTAATTCATTTAGTAGCTCTTACAGTTTTTTTTATTGTATTTTTTGGGGATTCCTTAGGATTTTCTAGGTATAACAGCATGTCATTTGTGAGTATAGAGAGTTTTATTTCTTCCTTTCCAGTTTGGGATGCCTTTAATTTCTTTTTCTTGCCTAATTGCTTTGGCTAGCACTTTCAGTACTATGTTGCATAGTTGTGAAAGCAGCATCCTTGTTTTGTTCCTGACTTGGGGAATACCTTTCAGTATTTTACTATCGAATTTGATATAAGCTGTGGGTTTTTCATGAAAGTCCTTTATCATACTAAGAAGGTTCCCTTATAGTCCTAGCATGTTGAGTGTTTTTATCATGAAAGAGTGTTGGAGATTGTCATGCTTTTTCTGCATCCGTTGAGATGACTGTGCTGTTTTTTTTCTCTTCATTCTATGTGTATTACATTTACTGTTTTTCATATGTTGTACAACCATTGAATTTTCTGGGATTGATCCCACTTGTTCATGGTAACTTATCCTTTTACTATGCTGCTGAACTCGGTTTGCTAATATTTGTTTGAGGGTATTTGTATCTATATTCATAAGGGATATTGGCCCATATTTTCCTTTGTTTTTGTGTGTGCTTATCTTGCTTTGGTATCAGGTTAATGGTGGCCTCATAGGATGAGATAGCAAGTGTTGCTTCCTCTTAAATTTTTTGGAAGAGTTTTACAAAGATTGGTGTTAATGTTTTAAATGTTTGGTGAATTCACCATTGGAAAAGAGCTGGTCCTGGGCTTTTCTTTGTTGAGAGGTTTTTTATTACTGATTCAATGTACTACTACTTATAGATGGATTCCGATTTTCTATTTCTTCCAGATTCTATTTTTGTTGATTTTGTTTTTCTAGTAATTTGTTTATTTCATCGAGTTTATCCAATTTGTTGATGTACAATTGTTTGTAGTATTCTGTTACAGTCCTTCTTATTTCTGTAAAGTCAACAGTAATGTATTCTGTTTCATTTCTGATTTTGGTAGTTTGAGTCTTTTTTTTAAAATCAATCTAGTAAAGGTTTGTCAATTTTATTGATCTTTTCAAAGAGCCAATTTTCGGTTTGCTGATTTTCTTTCTTTTTTTTTTTTAGGAGTTCAGTAGTGATAGTTTTTTTTTTAATTTTTTAATTTTTTTTATTTTGAAATAAATTCAAAGTTACATGAATAGTTGCAAAAACAATACTAGCCCCATACATAGAATTCCATCATACCCTGACCCCCCTCCCCCAATAGCTCAATCCACCAACTTTAACATGCTGTCACATCGCTATTTCTTTCCCTCCCTCCCTCCTTCCCTCCCTATCTATCATCCATCATCTGTTGCTCTGTCTTCTGAACATATGAGAGTTAGCTGCTCACATCCTTGAACATACACTATAATTCATGTATGTATATCCCATGAACAAGAACATTCTTTTATGTAATTCCATTAAGCGCAGATAAGAAGTATAAGAGATTCAACAATGATACAATGCTTACATTCTATATTTCCTTCTCCTTATGTCTCAACTGTGTCCCTTCAAACCACCTGTCCTCCACCCTCCAATCCCATCCAAGTTCATCCTTGGTTTGCTGATTTTCTGTATTGAGTTTTCTCTTCTCTATTTTGTTTACCTCCATTCCTAATCTTTATTTCTTTCCTTTTTGCTGCCGTAGGATTAAGTTTGTTCTCCATTTTCTAGTTCCATAAGGTGAAAATCTAAGTTATTAACTTGAAATCTTCTTTTTTTAAATAAAATATCAAATTATTTCAATATCTAGTTTCATTTTTAAATTAGAGCTGTTGGACAATTTCTTATAACTTAAAATTCATATAAAAAGTGGGGAAAACATTAATAAGCTATTCTAGACTGACCGTGAGAAAAATGCTTGGACCATGCATATACAAAAGCCATGTTTAATAGTAAAAATTCCAGTTACACTATGTACTGAGAAATATTCTTTAACTCTTCTAAATGTATCATTCTCATTTTGACATAATTTATCTATTTTCACCCCAGTTACTACTATGCCCAACAAATTTTTTCTAAGCTTTCCTTACCACTTATGAAGTATGACTCAATTGTTTATCTTAAGAGTTCCTTAAAAGAAACTTGAAATTTTAATTTTCACCTTTAAACTATTTGATCAAAAGGTATGGGACATAGTACCACATGCATTAAACAAAAAATGGAGTGAAAAACAAAAGTGGTGTCTATATAATAAGCAAATTACCTGGTAAGAATTTTAACTATTTCACATTTCTACTTAGCAGAAACAAAAATAATGAGGTTCCAATGTTCTACAGTGTTTGGCATTTGTACTGCAAGCTTTAAATTATAATTTTATTCTGCTCAACAAGTCATCTTTAAGCAAATGACCGTGCTCTTAAGTACAAAAATTGTAATATCTAGCAGGCGCGGTATTCTACTAGTCAAGACAAGAGAACTCTATATAAAATTAGGTTAAAAATGCAGAATGTCTGATAATTATATTACCAGTATAAAAGCTAAAAATCAGACAAACTATACAGAAGGTAAAGTATTAAATGATTAATATTATTTTGCTTTGATATATCTAGAAATGATTATATTCCAAGAAATAAGCAATAATGGCCAAAGGTGTGATTAATATACTGTATCTTTTTAAAGCCCAAGCATACTTTTTATTTCAGTGAGGACAATTCTAACTTTTACATTCTTTGCCCAGAATAGGATCCCAATTTAAGCTATTATTTGAATAGAGTTTATAATCTAAAGTCATTCTTTTCTCCATTGGCTATTTTTATTTCAGTGGCTAGGCTATAGAATGGCAAATGACTTAAGTCAGATTTTATAGCATAATAAATGTTAATTTACCCAATGACTGTCACAGATACCAACATACTTCTATATCCAAGCCTAAAAGTTACTACAGTACTGAGGTCGTAACTAACATGATTCTTTCATATGGTCAGACTTCGTTTACTATATAGTACAGGTCATAAATCCAGAGAAGAAACCTTAGTGAGTCCTTCCAACGCTGCATAATTTTCTAAGTGATTTTCCTCTCATTTCAGAGCCTGTTCTTTTCTTCAATTCCTTTTTAGTCATTTGGCTTTTGCAGTATTTTCTTTTTCTTTTTTTCTATTCATTTTTAATGCCATTTTATTGAGCTATATTCACACACCATCTAATCCATCTGAAGTATACAATCAGTGGCTCACAGTATCATCATATAGTAGTGCATTCATTGCTACAATCAATTTTAGAACATTTTCATTACTCCAAAAAAAAGAAAAAAAATAAAAAAGAACACCAAAAACATCCTATACCCCTTAACCCCCCTATTATTATATATTTTTTGTCTTTCTTTTATTACTCATCTGCGCATACACTGGATAAAGGGAGTGTAAGTCACAAGGTTTTCACAATCACATGGTCACATGATAAATGCTATATAGTTATACAGTCATCATCAAGAATCAAGTCTACTGCATTACAGTTCAACAGATTTAGGTATTACCTTCTAGCTATTCTAATACACTAGAAACTAAAAAGGAATATCTGTATAATGTGTAAGAATAACCTTCAGAATGACCTCTCGACTCTATTTGAAATCTTTTAGCCACTAAAACTTGATTTTGTTTCATTTCTTTTCCCCCTTTTGGTCAAGAAGGCTTTGCAATATTTTCTTCTTCCTTTTTTTGGCTTTTAACAATGGGGATTTATTAGCTTACAAATTTACAGTTCTAAGCCCATGATAATGTCCAAATTAAGTCATCAACGGTATGGTACCTTCTCCCGGAAAGGCTGCTGGTGATCCAGGGCTCCTTTGTCACATGGGAAGGCACATGGCGATGTCTGCTGGTCTCTCCCTTCCCGGGTTTTGTTGCTTCCAGGTTCTGACTTCATTGGCCTTTCTCTCTGAGCTTCTGTGTGAGCTTCTCTCTTCTAGCTTCTGTCTCTTAGCTTCTCTGTGTCCTTCTTTCTCAGTTTCTCTGGCTTTCTTTCTGTCTTTTATCCTCCTATAAAAGAGACCAGTAAGAAGATTATGACCTTGAATGAGGTAGGTCACATCTCAATTGAAATAACTTAATCAAAAGGTCTCACCTACAATAGCTCCACCCCACAGGAATGGATTAAAAGAACCTAATCTTTTCTGGGGTACATACAGTTTCAAACCTTCACACTAAGTCAGATTTTGGAGCTCCTGGTCTTAGGGAAACCCCCACCCAAAGTTAGAGAGAAGCAATTATTCTAAAAGGTTTGGCTTAGGTGGCTGGCTTTAAAACTCATCCTAATGTACTGTGACTATTCTGCATGTCCCGTAAGGTGCTGCTTACGCAAATGGCAGGAGTATCTATTCCTACATAATTCTGTTAGGAACACTGCTTACTGCTTCTCAAACTAAGTAATTGGATCTGAAAAACATCAATTTGGTTCTCTTGCTTCTGGTATCTCTCTCTCTCTTTTTTTTTTTTCCTCATATAGGGTCCTTTTAGTCCTTTTAGTTTTTTTTTTTTTTTTAATCATCATTTTATTGAGATATATTCACATACCACGCAGTCATACAAAACAAATTGTACTTTCGATTGTTTACAGTACCATTACATAGTTGTACATTCATCACCTAAATCAATCCCTGACACCTTCATTAGCACACACACAAAAATAACAAGAATAATAATTAGAGTGAAAAAGAGCAATTGAAGTAAAAAAGAACACTGGGTACCTTTATCTGTTTGTTTGCTTCCCCTACTTTTCTACACATCCATCCATAAACTAGACAAAGTGGAGTTTGGTCCTTATGGCATTCCCAATCCCACTGTCACCCCTCATAAGCTACATTTTTATACAACTGTCTTCGAGATTCATGGGTTCTGGGTTGTAGTTTAATAGTTTCAGGTATCCACCACCAGCTACCCCAATTCTTTAGAACCTAAAAAAGGTTGTCTAAAGTGTGCGTAAGAGTGCCCACCAGAGTGATCTCTCGGCTCGTTTTGGAATCTCTCTGCCACTGAAGCTTATTTCATTTCCTTTCACATCCCCCTTTTGGTCAAGAAGATGTTCTCCATCCCACGATGCCGGGTCTACATTCCTCCCCGGGAGTCATATTCCACGTTGCCAGGGAGATTCACTTCCCTGGGTGTCTGATCCCACGTAGGGGGGAGGGCAATGATTTCACCTTTCAAGTTGGCTTAGCCAGAGAGAGAGGGCCACATCTGAGCAACAAAGAGGCATTCAGGAGGAGACTCTTAGGCACAAATACAGGGAGGCCTAGCCTCTCCTTTGCAGCAACCGTCTTCCCAAGGGTAAAACTTATGGTAGAGGGCTCAACCCATCAAACCACCAGTCCCCTATGTCTGTGGTCATGTTAGCAACCATGGAGGTGGGGTAGGCGAATACCCCTGCATTCTCCACAGGCTCCTCAAGGGGGCACTACATCTTTTTTTTTTTTTTTTCCTTGTTTGTCTTTTTTCTTTCTTTTTTTTTTTTTTAACTTTCCCTTCTTTTTTCAAATCAACTGTATGAAAAAAAAAGTTAAAAAGAAAACAAACATACAATAAAAGAACATTTCAAAGAGACCATAGCAAGGGAGTAAGAAAAAGACAACTAACCTAAGATAACTGCTTAACTTCCAACATGTTCCTACTTTACCCCAAGAAAGTTACATAATATAGCAACATTTCAGTGAACTTGTTCCTACTACATCCATCAGAAATTAACAGACCGTAGTCATTTCTGGGCATCCCCAGAACGTTAAATAGCTTATCTGTTCTTCTTGGATTATTGTTCCCCCTTCCTTAATTGCTCTCTACTGCTAGTTCCCCTACATTCTACATTATAAACCATTTGTTTTACATTTTTCAAAGTTCACATTAGTGGTAGCATATAATATTTCTCTTTTTGTGCCTGGCTTATTTCGCTCAGCATTATGTCTTCAAGGTTCATCCATGTTGTCATATGTTTCACCAGATCGTTCCTTCTTACTGCCGCGTAGTATTCCATCGTGTGTATATACCACATTTTATTTATCCACTCATCTGTTGAAGGACATTTGGGTTGTTTCCATCTCTTGGCAATTGTGAATAATGCTGCTATGAACATTGGCGTGCAGATATCTGTTCGTGTCACTGCTTTCCGATCTTCCGGGTATATACCGAGAAGTGCAATCGCTGGATCGAATGGTAACTCTATATCTAGTTTTCTAAGGAACTGCCAGACTGACTTCCAGAGTGGCTGAACCATTATACAGTCCCACCAACAATGAATAAGAGTTCCAATTTCTCCACATCCCCTCCAGCATTTGTAGTTTCCTGTTTGTTTAATGGCAGCCATTCTAACCGGTGTTAGATGGTATCTCATTGTGGTCTTAATTTGCATCTCTCTAATAGCTAGTGAAGCTGAACATTTTTTCATGTGTTTCTTGGCCATTTGTATTTCCTCTTCAGAGAACTGTCTTTTCATATCTTTTGCCCATTTTATAATTGGGCTGTCTGTACTATTGTCATTGAGTTGTAGGATTTCTTTGTATATGCAAGATATCAGTCTTTTGTCAGATACATGGTTTCCAAAAATTTTTTCCCATTGAGTTGGCTGCCTCTTTACCTTTTTGAGAAATTCCTTTGAGGTGCAGAAACTTCTAAGCTTGAGGAGTTCCCATTTATCTATTTTCTCTTTTGTTGCTTGTGCTTTGGGTGTAAAGTCTAGGAAGTGGCCTCCTAATACAAGGTCTTGAAGATGTTTTCCTACATTATCTTCTAGGAGTTTTATGGTACTTTCTTTTATATTGAGATCTTTGGTCCATTTTGAGTTAATTTTTGTGTAGGGGGTGAGGTAGGGGTCCTCTTTCATTCTTTTGGATATGGATATCCAACTCTCCCAGCCCCATTTGTTGAAAAGACCATTATGGCTCAGTTCGGTGACTTTGGGGGCCTTATCAAAGATCAGTCGGCCATAGATCTGAGGGTCTATCTCTGAATTCTCAATTCGATTCCATTGATCTATATGTCTATCTTTGTGCCAGTACCATGCTGTTTTGGCAACTGTGGCTTTATAATAAGCTTCAAAGTCAGGGAGTGTAAGTCCTCCCACTTCGTTTTTCTTTTTTAGAGTGTCTTTAGCAATTCGAGGCATCTTCCCTTTCCAAATAAATTTGATAACTAGCTTTTCCAAGTCTGCAAAGTAGGTTGTTGGAATTTTGATTGGGATTGCATTGAATCTGTAGATGAGTTTGGGTAGAATTGACATCTTAATGACATTTAGCCTTCCTATCCATGAACATGGAATATTTTTCCATCTTTTAAGGTCCCCTTCTATTTCTTTTAGTAGAGTTATGTAGTTTTCTTTGTATAGGTCTTTTACATCTTTGGTTAAGTTTATTCCTAGGTACTTGATTTTTTTAGTTGCTATTGAAAATGGTATCTTTTTCTTGAGTGTCTCTTCAGTTTGTTCATTTCTAGCATATAGAAACATTACTGACTTATGTGCATTAATCTTGTATCCCGCTACTTTGCTAAATTTGTTTATTAGCTCTAGTAGCTGTATCGTCGATTTCTCAGGGTTTTCTAGATATAAGATCATATCATCTGCAAACAATGACAGTTTTACTTCTTCTTTTCCAATTTGGATGCCTTTTATTTCTTTGTCTTGCCGGATTGCCCTGGCTAGCACTTCCAGCACAATGTTGAATAACAGTGGTGACAGCGGGCATCCTTGTCTTGTTCCTGATCTTAGAGAGAAGGCTTTCAGTCTCTCACCATTGAGTACTATGCTGGCTGTGGGTTTTTCATATATGCTCTTTATCATGTTGAGGAAGTTTCCTTCAATTCCTACCTTTTGAAGTGTTTTTATCAAAAAGGGATGTTGGATTTTGTCAAATGCTTTTTCAGCATCTATTGAGATGATCAATTGATTTTTCCCTTTCGAGTTTTTAATGTGTTGTAATACATTGATTGTTTTTCTTATGTTGAACCATCCTTGCATGCCTGGAATGAACCCCACTTGGTCATGGTGTATGATTTTTTTAATGTGTCTTTGGATTCGATTTGCAAGTATTTTGTTGAGGATTTTTGCATCTATATTCATTAGGGAGATTGGCCGGTAGTTTTCCTTTTTTGTAGCATCTTTGCCTGGTTTTGGTATTAGATTGATGTTAGCTTCATAAAATGAGTTAGGTAGTGTTCCATTTTTTTCAATGTTTTGAAAGAGTTTGAGTAAGATTGGTGTCAGTTCTTTCTGGAAAGTTTGGTAGAATTCCCCTGTGAAGCCATCTGGCCCTGGGCATTTATTTGTGGGAAGATTTTTGATGACTGATTGGATCTCTTTGCTTGTGATGGGTTGGTTGAGGTCTTCTATTTCTTCTCTGGTCAGTCTAGGTTGTTCATATGTTTCCAGGAAATTGTCCATTTCTTCTACATTATCCAGTTTGTTGCCATACAGTTGTTCATAATATCCTCTTATAATTTTTTTAATTTCTTCAGGATCTGCAGTTATGTCACCTTTTTCATTCATTATTTTGTTTATATGGGTCTTCTCTCTTTTTGATTTTGTCAGCCTAGCTAGGGGCTTGTCAATCTTGTTGATCTTCTCAAAGAACCAACTTTTGGTGATATTTATCCTTTCTATTGTTTTTTTGTTCTCTATGTCATTTATTTCTGCTTTAATCCTTGTTATTTCTTTTCTTGTACTTGGTTTAGGATTGGTTTGCTGTTCATTTTCTAGCTTCTTCAGTTGATCCATTAGTTCTTTGATTTTGGCTCTTTCTTCCTTTTTAATATATGCGTGTAGTGCTATAAATTTCCCCCTTAGCACTGCTTTTGCTGCATCCCATAGGTTTTGGTATGTTGTGTTCTCATTTTCATTCGTCTCTATATATTTAGCAATTTCTCTTGCTATTTCTTCTTTAACCCACTGATTGTTTAGGAGTGTGTTGTTTAACCTCCAGGTATTTGTGAATTTTCTAAGTCTCTGATGGTTATTGACTTCTAATTGTATTCCATTGTGGTCAGAGAATGTGCTTTGAATAATTTCAATGTTTTTAAATTTATTGAGGCTTGTTTTATGTCCCAGCATATGATCTATTCTGGAGAAAGTTCCGTGAGCACTAGAAAATTATGTGTATCCTGGTGATTTGGGATGTAATGTCCTGTAGATGTCTGTTAAATCTAATTCATTTATCAGATTGTTTAGGTTTTCAATTTCCTTATTGGTCTTCTGTCTGGTTGATCTATCTATAGGAGAGAGTGATGTGTTGAAGTCTCCCACAATTATTGTGGAAACATCAATTGCTTCCTTTAGTTTTGCCAATGTTTCTCTCATGTATTTTGTGGCACCTTGATTGGGTGCATAGACATTTACGATTGTTATTTCTTCTTGCTGAATTGCCCCTTTTATTAGTATGTAGTGGCCTTCTTTGTCTCTCAAAACATCCCTGCATTTGAAGTCTATTTTATCTGAGATTAATATTGCTACACCTGCTTTCTTTTGGCTGTAGCTTGCATGAAATATTTTTTTCCATCCTTTCACTTTCAGTTTCTTTGTGTCCCTGTGTCTAAGATGAGTCTCTTGTATGCAACATATTGATGGTTCATTTTTTTTGATCCATTCTGCGAATCTATATCTTTTAATTGGGGAGTTTAATCCATTTACATTCAACGTTAAAACCGTGAAGGCATTTCTTGAATCGGCCATCTTATCCTTTGGATTATGTTTGCCATATTTTTCCCTCTCTCTATTAATATCCTTTATTGTACCCATACTGAATCTCTTTAGTACTGAACCTTTCTCCAAGTCTCTCTGTCCTGTCTTTGTTTCTCTGTCTGTAGGGCTCCCTTTAGTATCTCCAGTAGGGCAGGTCTCTTGTTAGCAAATTCTCTCAGCATTTGTTTGTCTGTGAAAAATTTAAGCTCTCCCTCAAATTTGAAGGAGAGCTTTGCTGGATAAAGTATTCTTGGCTGGATATTCCTCTCACTCAGAATTTTAAATATATCGTGCCACTGCCTTCTCGCCTCCATGGTGGCTGCTGAGTAGTCACTACTTAGTCTTATGCTGTTTCCTTTGTATGTGGTGAATTGCTTTTCTCTTGCTGCTTTCAGAACTTGCTCCTTCTCTTCTATGTTTGACAGTGTGATCAGTATATGTCTCGGAGTGGGTTTTTTTGGATTTATTCTATTTGGAGTTCGCTGAGCATTTATGATTTGTGTATTTATGTTGTTTAGAAGATTTGGGAAGTTTTCCCCAACAATTTCTTTGAATACTCTTCCTAGACCTTTACCCTTTTCTTCCCCTTCTGGGACACCAATGAGTCTTATATTCGGACGTTTCATATTATCTATCATATCCCTGAGGTCCATTTCGAGTTTTTCAATTTTTTTCCCCATTCTTTCTTTTTTTTTTTTTTTTTTTTTTTTTTTTTTTTTTTTTTTTTTTTTTTTTTTTTTTTTTTTTAAATTTGAAAATGTTTATTGTTTCTGGACTCTTATTTCCTTTGTAAATTTTTGGTTCAAACTGAAAAAGCAAAATATGGTTCAGCATGTGTAGTAAGACCCATTAAATATATATATGTTCACACACATATATATCATTTGGTTATCTCTGAATAGTGGGATTCCCCATGCTTTGTACTTTATTTCTTTCTTCCTTTCTATATGTGAATCTATTACAAAGAATATATATATTACATTTACTTCAAGAGCAATTAAAAGACCACAATTACCGTTTAAGTAATTTCCTGTTCACCTGTAGTAAAGATGTGCTGGTATCCCTTGGTATCAGAATTTTTTGTTGTTGAAACTTATATACCAAATAGATTTGGTTAAATTTTCAGTTGAATTCTCACTATCCAAACTTCCACTTTTTGTTTTCCTAAACTCAGTAATCAAATAGATTTGGAAGGTGAGGATTTTTATAATTGCTTTTTTATATTACTATCATTTCTGGCTCTTAATTTTTTCTCCTCCTTTTTCTTTCTCACATACTACTAATTTATATTATCTTTTGCAGTTGATATATTTGCTGAAAGGACAAATATATCTCTGTTAGCTCGTTTAAATTCCTGTGGCAGCAAAGCAGATTGTAAATGACATATTCTTACAGAGAAATATAACTTTAAGGAAACTCTACTAGGAGTAGGAGTGCTCCGAGGACAATGGCAATCTCCACACAAGGATCTGATACTCCTTCTGGGAACAAGACATTACAACCAGAGGGGATGGACAGGAGACCTAAAGACCTAGTATCCACCTTCCAAGGAATAGGAGAGGGAGGCATTGCTGAGTAGCTAAGAAAAAAGATCACGAGTCTTCCTTCTCCTGGAACTTGCAGTTGGTACAGGTGTAGAAGACAGTCTGCCCTTCGTCAGCTGAGCGCATTTGTCTGGTGTGGTATGCCATTCCTTCATGACCACATCGAGAGCAGCGTCTGTCAACCACGGGCCCCTGGAACTCTGGTCCTTCTTCCACCGACATAGGCACGGCTGTTCCCAGTTTGTGGAACACAAATGAGGTCTTCACAACCTTCCCTTCGAAGTCCCGCACGTTGATGGAGAAGCCACAGCGAGTACAAATGACCGTATCCTGAGTCCCGGGCAGAGGTAGAACCGAGCCGCAGTCTGGGCAGAAATCTAGGTCCGACTGGAAGCTGGAGCAGGTCTTGGCGAGGTCCATGACAGATAGATGGTCGAGGGTTGGGGAGAGGAAGAGAAACTTATTAACAAAAGAGTTTTTAAAAAACCAACCTCACCACTCAGGGGTCCTTCCTATCCTGTCCCAGGACCTAGGCATAAATAACTCGAGCCCTCCTTCTACGCACGCCTCCTATTTCGGCGACGAGTGAGCCTAAGCGTCCGACATTCACAGCCCGCACCGGGCGCCAACCGGCCTGATACCCTCCCCGGGAGAAGAGCTGGCCAACCCGGCGACCTAGAGCGCAGGTGTCTGCAAGAGCCGCGGGGCAGCCAGCGCGTGGAGGCCAACCTCCCATTCTTTCTTTTATGCTTTCATTTTCCATTCTGTCATCTTCCAGGTCACTGATTCGTTGTTCAACTTCCTCTAGTCTTGTACTATGAGTGTCCAGAATCTTTTTAATTTGGTCAACAGTTTCTTTAATTTCCATAAGATCATCCATTTTTTTATTTAGTCTTGCAATGTCTTCTTTATGCTCTTCTAGGGTCTTCTTGATTTCCTTCATATCCCGTACTATGGTCTCATTGTTCATCTTTAGTTCTTTGAGTAGCTGCTCTAGGTGTGTCTCTTCTGGTCTTTTGATTTGGGTGCTTGGGCTTGGGTTATCCATATCGTCTGGTTTTTTCATATGCTTTATAATTTTCTGTTGTTTTTGGCCTCGTGGCATTTGCTGAACTTGATAGGGTTCTTTTAGGGTTTGTAGACCAGTTGAAGTCCTTATCTCTAATTTATCAGATCTACAGCTTCGTGGAGTACACTTTCTCTAACTAACCAGCAGGTGGCGTCCACGAGCCACCTGTTCTCCACAAGCCAGATCTCCCCTGCTTAGCCTTTTTGGTGAGTGGGGGAGTGAGTCTTGTGGGGCCCAATTGGTGTACCAAGCTTGCGTGTGTAGTTGGTGTTGCCTGCCCTGTATGTGGGGCGTGTTTCTGGGCAGTCGGGGAGGGGGGGTGGCCCTAACAATCAAATCTCCCTGATGATCCTAGAGTTTTAAAGCTACTGCAATAGTCTAATCCTTCAGGTCAGTCCTGCCACAGTTTGTCTCTGCCACTGACCCACAAGTCTTTGGTATTGGCGTATGGCTCCTGAGACTTGCAAGTGGGCCCCTCTTCCAGGCTGTGCACCCCGAGTCCTCTGTTGAGGGATGACTGTGCTATGTCACAGGTGAGTGCCGTCCCCCCAGGGCAGTTCTGGGCTGCTGGGCTGTGTTGGGAGGCTCCCAGTCTGCTCAAATGATGGCTGAATGGGGCTCTGTTAATTCACACTGCTCCCCCTTCCCAGCTCTGGGACATTCAGCTGAGGTTGCAGGGAAGGCTAATGTCCACGCCCAGTTTTGTGGTGTGTGCCTGTTATTTGAAGCACTTCCGTCACACTGGGTTGTCTGGGGCAGCTCTGGGCTATGGGGCTGGCGATGGGCAGGAGTGTTTCCTGTCCACCAGGATGGTGGCTGTGAGCGGACACCCCCCTTTTCTTGGGAAGTTGTGTTGTTTAGTGAATTTTCTCAGCCACTGGATTATTGCCTTTTGTCTCAGAGCTCTCTTAGTTCTGCTCTTGACTTGACGTGCCCAAATTTCAATTCTTTGAAGCTTTCTGTATTGAGCTTCTTAGAGTAATTGTTTTAGAAAAAGCAAAAAGGATTTAAAAAAAAAAAAAAAAAAAAAACGGCCCTCCTCAGAGATCTAATGGGTTATTGAAATGCTAATAGACAAAGCAACCAGGGCCATTAAGGAAAGGTGCACAGGGCAGAGAGATCAGCCTTGCTTCGGGATTTGCATATGCGCCTCAAGGCCTGATCTCCGCCCTTCCCCTTTCTGTGTTCACCAGAACTCCAAAAATCTTCTGCTTTTATTTTGGAGTTTTTCGTGTTGTTTTTTTTCTATGCCTGTCTCCTCTCTGCTGGGCTGGGTGCTCTCAGAGTCTCTGGTGTCTGGTCTCAGTCTATCTATGGTTGGAGTTTGAATCAGTAGAATGAGTTTCCGATAAGAGCAGCCACTGCAATTCTCCCTTCTCCTTCCCGGAGCTGACAGCCCCTCCTCCCCCGGGACTGAGCCTGGCAGGGAGGGGCGCGGGTCCCCTGGCCGCAAAAACTTACAGATTTCGCTGATCTCAGCAGTTCCACGTTTTCATGAGTGTTGTATGAAGTATGCCCAAAGACAGATTGCTCTGTGGTGTCCAGTCCACGCAGTTCCTGGCTTTTTACCTACTTTCCTGGAGGAGTAAGTCCCTTTTAGTTTTTTAATTTTTTTATTTATTAAGATTTATTCACACACCATGCAATCATCCAAAATATACAATCAGTTGATCACATCACCATCATATCGTTCATTCATCACCTCGATCTATTTTTTTTTAACATTTTCCTTGTACCAGAAAAAGTGATAATAAGAATAAAAAAAATAGTGAAAAAGGAACACTCAAGTTGTACCCCCCCCCACACCCTATTTTTCCTTTAGTTTTTTTTTTTTTTTTTTTTAAATCATCATTTTATTGAGATATATTCACATACCACGCAGTCATACAAAACAAATTGTACTTTCGATTGTTTACAGTACCATTACATAGTTGTACATTCATCACCTAAATCAATCCCTGACACCTTCATTAGCACACACACAAAAATAACAAGAATAATACTTAGAGTGAAAAAGAGCAATTGAAGTAAAAAAGAACACTGGGTACCTTTGTCTGTTTGTTTCCTTCCCCTACTTTTCTACACATCCATCCATAAACTAGACAAAGTGGTGTTTGGTCCTTATGGCTTTCCCAATCCCATTGTCACCCCTCATAAGCTACATTTTTATACAACTGTCTTCGAGATTCATGGGTTCTGGGTTGTAGTTTGATAGTTTCAGGTATCCACCACCAGCTACCCCAATTCTTTAGAACCTAAAAAGGGTTGTCTAAAGTGTGCATAAGAGTGCCCACCAGAGTGACCTCTCGGCTCCTTTTGGAATCTCTCTGCCACTGAAGCTTATTTCATTTCCTTTCACATCCCCCTTTTGGTCAAGAAGATGTTCTCCGTCCCACGGTGCCAGGTCTACATTCCTCCCTGGGAGTCATATTCCACGTTGCCAGGGAGATTCACTTCCCTGGGTGTCTGATCCCACGTAGGGGGGAGGGCAGTGATTTCACCTTTCAAGTTGGCTTAGCCAGAGAGAGAGGGCCACATCTGAGCAACAAAGAGGCATTCAGGAGGAGACTCTTAGGCACAAATACAGGGAGGCCTAGCCTCTCCTTTGCAGCAACCGTCTTCCCAAGGGTAAAACTTATGGTAGAGGGCTCAACCCATCAAACCACCAGTCCCCTATGTCTGTGGTCATGTTAGCAACCATGGAGGTGGGGTAGGCGAATACCCCTGCATTCTCCACAGGCTCCTCAAGGGGGCACTACATCTTTTTTTTTTTTTTTTCCCCTTGTTTGTCTTTTTTCTTTTTTTTTTTTTTTTTTTTTTAACTTTCCCTTCTTTTTTCAAATCACCTGTATGAAAAAAAAAGTTAAAAAGAAAACAAACATACAATAAAAGAGCATTTCAAAGAGACCATAGCAAGGGAGTAAGAAAAAGACAACTAACCTAAGATAACTGCTTAACTTCCAACATGTTCCTACTTTACCCCAAGAAAGTTACATAATATAGCAACATTTCAGTGAACTTGTTCCTACTACAACCATCAGAAATTAACAGACCATAGTCATTTCTGGGCATCCCCAGAACGTTAAATAGCTTATCTGTTCTTCCTGGATTATTGTTCCCCCTTCCTTAATTGCTCTCTACTGCTAGTTCCCCTACATTCTACATTATAAACCATTTGTTTTACATTTTTCAAAGTTCACATTAGTGGTAGCATATAATATTTCTCTTTTTGTGCCTGGCTTATTTCGCTCAGCATTATGTCTTCAAGGTTCATCCATGTTGTCATATGTTTCACCAGATCGTTCCTTCTTACTGCCGCGTAGTATTCCATCGTGTGTATATACCACATTTTATTTATCCACTCATCTGTTGAAGGACATTTGGGTTGTTTCCATCTCTTGGCAATTGTGAATAATGCTGCTATGAACATTGGCGTGCAGATATCTGTTCGTGTCACTGCTTTCCGATCTTCCGGGTATATACCGAGGAGTGCAATCGCTGGATCGAATGGTAGCTCTATATCTAGTTTTCTAAGGAACTGCCAGACTGACTTCCAGAGTGGCTGAACCATTATACAGTCCCACCAACAATGAATAAGAGTTCCAATTTCTCCACATCCCCTCCAGCATTTGTAGTTTCCTGTTTGTTTAATGGCAGCCATTCTAACCGGTGTTAGATGGTATCTCATTGTGGTCTTAATTTGCATCTCTCTAATAGCTAGTGAAGCTGAACATTTTTTCATGTGTTTCTTGGTCATTTGTATTTCCTCTTCAGAGAACTGTCTTTTCATATCTTTTGCCCATTTTATAATTGGGCTGTCTGTACTATTGTCATTGAGTTGTAGGATTTCTTTGTATATGCAAGATATCAGTCTTTTGTCAGATACATGGTTTCCAAAAATTTTTTCCCATTGAGTTGGCTGCCTCTTTACCTTTTTGAGAAATTCCTTTGAGGTGCAGAAACTTCTAAGCTTGAGGAGTTCCCATTTATCTATTTTCTCTTTTGTTGCTTGTGCTTTGGGTGTAAAGTCTAGGAAGTGGCCTCCTAATACAAGGTCTTGAAGATGTTTTCCTACATTATCTTCTAGGAGTTTTATGGTACTTTCTTTTATATTGAGATCTTTGGTCCATTTTGAGTTAATTTTTGTGTAGGGGGTGAGGTAGGGGTCCTCTTTCATTCTTTTGGATATGGATATCCAACTCTCCCAGCCCCATTTGTTGAAAAGACCATTATGGCTCAGTTCGGTGACTTTGGGGGCCTTATCAAAGATCAGTCGGCCATAGATCTGAGGGTCTATCTCTGAATTCTCAATTCGATTCCATTGATCTATATGTCTATCTTTGTGCCAGTACCATGCTGTCTTGGCAACTGTGGCTTTATAATAAGCTTCAAAGTCAGGGAGTGTAAGTCCTCCCACTTCGTTTTTCTTTTTTAGAGTGTCTTTAGCAATTCGAGGCATCTTCCCTTTCCAAATAAATTTGATAACTAGCTTTTCCAAGTCTGCAAAGTAGGTTGTTGGAATTTTGATTGGGATTGCATTGAATCTGTAGATGAGTTTGGGTAGAATTGACATCTTAATGACATTTAGCCTTCCTATCCATGAACATGGAATATTTTTCCATCTTTTAAGGTCCCCTTCTATTTCTTTTAGTAGAGTTATGTAGTTTTCTTTGTATAGGTCTTTTACATCTTTGGTTAAGTTGATTCCTAGGTACTTGATTTTTTTAGTTGCTATTGAAAATGGTATCTTTTTCTTGAGTGTCTCTTCAGTTTGTTCATTTCTAGCATATAGAAACATTACTGACTTATGTGCATTAATCTTGTATCCCGCTACTTTGCTAAATTTGTTTATTAGCTCTAGTAGGTGTATCGTTGATTTCTCAGGGTTTTCTAGATATAAGATCATATCATCTGCAAACAATGACAGTTTTACTTCTTCTTTTCCAATTTGGATGCCTTTTATTTCTTTGTCTTGCCGGATTGCCCTGGCTAGCACTTCCAGCACAATGTTGAATAACAGTGGTGACAGCGGGCATCCTTGTCTTGTTCCTGATCTTAGAGGGAAGGCTTTCAGTCTCTCACCATTGAGTACTATGCTGGCTGTGGGTTTTTCATATATGCTCTTTATCATGTTGAGGAAGTTTCCTTCAATTCCTACCTTTTGAAGTGTTTTTATCAAAAAGGGATGTTGGATTTTGTCAAATGCTTTTTCAGCATCTATTGAGATGATCAATTGATTTTTCCCTTTCGAGTTTTTAATGTGTTGTAATACATTGATTGTTTTTCTGATGTTGAACCATCCTTGCATGCCTGGAATGAACCCCACTTGGTCATGGTGTATGATTTTTTTAATGTGTCTTTGGATTCGATTTGCAAGTATTTTGTTGAGGATTTTTGCATCTATATTCATTAGGGAGATTGGCCGGTAGTTTTCCTTTTTTGTAGCATCTTTGCCTGGTTTTGGTATTAGATTGATGTTAGCTTCATAAAATGAGTTAGGTAGTGTTCCATTTTTTTCAATGTTTTGAAAGAGTTTGAGTAAGATTGGTGTCAGTTCTTTCTGGAAAGTTTGGTAGAATTCCCCTGTGAAGCCATCTGGCCCTGGGCATTTATTTGTGGGAAGATTTTTGATGACTGATTGGATCTCTTTGCTTGTGATGGGTTGGTTGAGGTCTTCTATTTCTTCTCTGGTCAGTCTAGGTTGTTCATATGTTTCCAGGAAATTGTCCATTTCTTCTACATTATCCAGTTTGTTGCCATACAGTTGTTCATAATATCCTCTTATAATTTTTTAATTTCTTCAGGATCTGCAGTTATGTCACCTTTCTCATTCATTATTTTGTTTATATGGGTCTTCTCTCTTTTTGATTTTGTCAGTCTAGCTAGGGGCTTGTCAATCTTGTTGATCTTCTCAAAGAACCAACTTTTGGTGATATTTATCCTTTCTATTGTTTTTTTGTTCTCTATGTCATTTATTTCTGCTTTAATCCTTGTTATTTCTTTTCTTGTACTTGGTTTAGGATTGGTTTGCTGTTCATTTTCTAGCTTCTTCAGTTGATCCATTAGTTCTTTGATTTTGGCTCTTTCTTCCTTTTTAATATATGCGTTTAGTGCTATAAATTTCCCCCTTAGCACTGCTTTTGCTGCATCCCATAGGTTTTGGTATGTTGTGTTCTCATTTTCATTCGTCTTTATATATTTAGCAATTTCTCTTGCTATTTCTTCTTTAACCCACTGATTGTTTAGGAGTGTGTTGTTTAACCTCCAGGTATTTGTGAATTTTCTAAGTCTCTGATGGTTATTGACTTCTAATTGTATTCCATTGTGGTCAGAGAATGTGCTTTGAATAATTTCAATCTTTTTAAATTTATTGAGGCTTGTTTTATGTCCCAGCATATGATCTATTCTGGAGAAAGTTCCGTGAGCACTAGAAAAGTATGTGTATCCTGGTGATTTGGGATGTAATGTCCTGTAGATGTCTGTTAAATCTAATTCATTTATCAGATTGTTTAGGTTTTCAATTTCCTTATTGGTCTTCTGTCTGGTTGATCTATCTATAGGAGAGAGTGATGTGTTGAAGTCTCCCACAATTATTGTGGAAACATCAATTGCTTCCTTTAGTTTTGCCAATGTTTCTCTCATGTATTTTGTGGCACCTTGATTGGGTGCATAGACATTTACGATTGTTATTTCTTCTTGCTGAATTGCCCCTTTTATTAGTATGTAGTGGCCTTCTTTGTCTCTCAAAACATCCCTGCATTTGAAGTCTATTTTATCTGAGATTAATATTGCTACACCTGCTTTCTTTTGGCTGTAGCTTGCATGAAATATTTTTTTCCATCCTTTCACTTTCAGTTTCTTTGTGTCCCTGTGTCTAAGATGAGTCTCTTGTATGCAACATATTGATGGTTCATTTTTTTTGATCCATTCTGCGAATCTATATCTTTTAATTGGGGAGTTTAATCCATTTACATTCAACGTTAAAACCGTGAAGGCATTTCTTGAATCGGCCATCTTATCCTTTGGGTTATGTTTGCCATATTTTTCCCTCTCTCTATTAATATCCTTTATTGTACCCATACCGAATCTCTTTAGTACTGAACCTTTCTCCAAGTCTCTCTGTCCTGTCTTTGTTTCTCTGTCTGTAGGGCTCCCTTTAGTATCTCCAGTAGGGCAGGTCTCTTGTTAGCAAATTCTCTCAGCATTTCTTTGTCTGTGAAAAATTTAAGCTCTCCCTCAAATTTGAAGGAGAGCTTTGCTGGATAAAGTATTCTTGGCTGGAAATTCCTCTCTCTCAGAATTTTAAATATATCGTGCCATTGCCTTCTCGCCTCCATGGTGGCTGCTGAGTAGTCACTACTTAGTCTTATGCTGTTTCCTTTGTATGTGGTGAATTGCTTTTCTCTTGCTGCTTTCAGAACTTGCTCCTTCTCTTCTATGTTTGACAGTGTGATCAGTATATGTCTCGGAGTGGGTTTTTTTGGATTTATTCTATTTGGAGTTCGCTGAGCATTTATGATTTGTGTATTTATGTTGTTTAGAAGATTTGGGAAGTTTTCCCCAACAATTTCTTTGAATACTCTTCCTAGACCTTTACCCTTTTCTTCCCCTTCTGGGACACCAATGAGTCTTATATTCGGACGCTTCATATTATCTATCATATCCCTGAGGTCCATTTCGAGTTTTTCAATTTTTTTCCCCATTCTTTCTTTTATGCTTTCATTTTCCATTCTGTCATCTTCCAGGTCACTGATTCGTTGTTCAACTTCCTCTAGTCTTGTACTATGAGTGTCCAGAATCTTTTTAATTTGGTCAACAGTTTCTTTAATTTCCATAAGATCATCCATTTTTTTATTTAGTCTTGCAATGTCTTCTTTATGCTCTTCTAGGGTCTTCTTGATTTCCTTCATATCCCGTACTAGGGTCTCATTGTTCATCTTTAGTTCTTTGAGTAGCTGCTCTAGGTGTGTCTCTTCTGGTCTTTTGATTTGGGTGCTTGGGCTTGGGTTATCCATATCGTCTGGTTTTTTCATATGCTTTATAATTTTCTGTTGTTTTTGGCCTCGTGGCATTTGCTGTCCTTGATAGGGTTCTTTTAGGGTTTGTAGACCAGTTGAAGTCCTTATCTCTAATTTATCAGATCTACAGCTTCGTGGAGTACACTTTCTCTAACTAACCAGCAGGTGGCGTCCACGAGCCACCTGTTCTCCACAAGCCAGATCTCCCCTGCTTAGCCTTTTTGGTGAGTGGCGGAGTGAGTCTTGTGGGGCCCAATTGGTGTCCCAAGCTTGCGTGTGTAGTTGGTGTTGCCTGCCCTGTATGTGGGGCGTGTTTCTGGGCAGTCGGGGAGGGGGGGTGGCCCTAACAATCAAATCTCCCTGATGATCCTAGAGTTTTAAAGCTACTGCAATAGTCTAATCCTTCAGTTCAGTCCTGCCACAGTTTGTCTCTGCCACTGACCCACAAGTCTTTGGTATTGGCGTATGGCTCCTGAGACTTGCAAGTGGGCCCCTCTTCCAGGCTGTGCACCCCGGGTCCTCTGTTGAGGGATGACTGTGCTATGTCACAGGTGAGTGCCGTCCCCCCAGGGCAGTTCTGGGCTGCTGGGCTGTGTTGGGAGGCTCCCAGTCTGCTCAAATGATGGCTGAATGGGGCTCTGTTAATTCACACTGCTCCCCCTTCCCAGCTCTGGGACATTCAGCTGAGGTTGCAGGGAAGGCTAATGTCCACGCCCAGTTTTGTGGTGTGTGCCTGTTATTTGAAGCACTTCCGTCACACTGGGTTGTCTGGGGCAGCTCTGGGCTATGGGGCTGGCGATGGGCAGGAGTGTTTCCTGTCCACCAGGATGGTGGCTGTGAGCGGACACCCCCCTTTTCTTGGGAAGTTGTGTTGTTTAGTGAATTTTCTCAGCCACTGGATTATTGCCTTTTGTCTCAGAGCTCTCTTATTTCTGCTCTTGACTTGACGTGCCCAAATTTCAATTCTTTGAAGCTTTCTGTATTGAGCTTCTTAGAGTAATTGTTTTAGAAAAAGCAAAAAGGATTTAAAAAAAAAAAAAACAAAAAAAAACAAAACGGCCCTCCTCAGAGATCTAATGGGTTATTGAAATGCTAATAGACAAAGCAACCAGGGCCATTAAGGAAAGGTGCCCTGGGCAGAGAGATCAGCCTTGCTTCGGGATTTGCATATGCGCCTCAAGGCCTGGTCTCCGCCCTTCCCCTTTCTGTGTTCACCAGAACTCCAAAAATCCTCTGCTTTTACTTTGGAGCTTCTCGTGTTGTTTTCCTTCTATGCCCGTCTCCTCTCTGCTGGGCTGGCTGCTCTCAGAGTCTCTGGTGTCTGGCCTCAGTCTATCTATGGTTGGAGTTTGAATCAGTAGAATGAGTTTCCGATGAGAGCAGCCACTGCAATTCTCCCTTCTCCTTCCTGGAGCTGACAGCCCCTCCTCCCCCGGGACTGAGCCTGGCAGGGAGGGGCGCGGGTCCCCTGGCCGCAAAAACTTACAGATTTCGCTGATCTCAGCAGTTCCACGTTTTCATGAGTGTTGTATGAAGTATGCCCAAAGACAGATTGCTCTGTGGTGTCCAGTCCACGCAGTTCCTGGCTTTTTACCTACTTTCCTGGAGGAGTAACTAAAACATACAGCTCACCAGTCTGCCATCTTGCCCCGCCTCCTCCTTTAGTTTTTTGCCCCCATTTTTCTACTCATCCATCCATACACTGGATGAAGGGAGTGCGATCCACAAGGTTTTCAAAATCACACTGTCACCCCTTGTAAGCTACATCGTCATACAATCGTCTTCAAGAATCAAGGCCACTGGGTTAGAGTTTGGTAGTTTCAGGTATTTACTTCTAGCTATTCCAATACATTAAAAAACTGAAAAGTATTATCTATATAGTGCGTAAGAATGTCCACCAGAGTGACCTCTAGACTCCATTTGAGTTCTCTCAGTCACTGAAGCTTTATTTTGTTTCATTTTGCATCCCCCTTTTGTTTAAGAAGATGTTTTCAATCCCACAATGCCAGGTCCAGATTCATCCCCGGGAATCATATCCTGTGTTGCCAGGAAGATTTACACCCCTGGGAGTCAGGTCCTATGTACGGGGGAGGGCAGTGAGATCACCTGCTGAGGTGGCTTAGTTAGAGAGAGAAGGCCACATCTGAGCAACAAAGAGGGATTCAGGGGGAGACGCTTAGGCACAATTATAAGCAGGTGGTATCTCTTTTTAATGATAACTTTACTGGGCTCCATTTAACTTAGGACTTTGAAAAACAAAGGATTGGTCAAGAAACAGAATGGAGAATAAGGAATTAACTGTGTTCATTTTACTACACTCTTGTTTCTATATCTGGAACTCTGCAAATAGAATGACAGCTAGCTAGCTAGCTAAGAGGAGGATGAGTCTGCTTTTAATCTGTCTTCAGGTGCTTATTAGCAGGCAATGCCTTTGTCAGAAGAGGTAACATAGTGTCTGGTATTTCATTTCAGCCCTGCTCAGTCAAATCTAATTTATTTTTTCTTTGGTGCTTGTTGCTCTTTTTTTATGCAATATTATTGAGACATATTCACATACCATACAGTCATCCAAAGTGTGCAATCAGTTGTTCACAGTATCACCATATAGTTGTGCATTTATCACCACAACCAATTTTTTAATATTTTCATTACTCCAAATAAAGATAAAAATAAGAATAAAAATAAAATAATGTAAAAAAGAACACCCAAAATATTTCATACACCTACCCCCCCCATTATTCATTTACTTTTTGTCCTCATTTTTCCACTCATTTTTCCATAAACTGGATAAAGGAAGTGTTGAGTCACAAGGTTTTCACAATCACACAGTCACACTGATAAGCTGTATAGTTATACAGTTGTCTTCAAGAATCAAGGCTACTGGATTGCAGTTCAACAGTTTCACGTATTTCCTTCTAGATTTCTAATACACTAAAAACTAAAAAGGGCTATCTATATAATGCATAAGAATAATCTCCAGAATGACCTCTCCAATCCATTTGAAATCTCTCAGCCACTATAACTTTGTTTCATTTCTCTTCCCCTTTTTGGTCAAGAAGGCTTTCTCAATCCCACAATGCCGGGACCAGGCTCATCCCCAGGTGTCATGTCCCATGTTGCCAGGGAGATTTACACCTCTAGGAATCATGTCCCACGTGTGGGGAAGGGCAGCGAGTCCACCTGCCAAGTTGGCTTAGAGAGAGAGGTCACATATGAGCAACAAAAGAAGTTCTCTAGGGGTGACGCTTAGGCACAGTTTAAGTAGGCTTAGCTTTTCCTTTGCAGTAATAAGCTTTATAAGGGCAAGCCCAAAGATCGAGGGCCTTCTAAATTGGTAGTCCCCAGTGCTTGCGAGAATATCAGGAATTCTCCAGGTGAGGAAGTCTATATTTCCACATTTTCCCCAAGTCCCTCAAGGGGGCTTTGCCAATACTTTTTTATTCTCTGCCCAAATTACTATGGGATATATTGGGGCTTCACACTAACATGTACAAACCAATTAGATCTCACTCCCTATTCAAGGTTCTGTGTAATTATCGTGTTTGAATAAACTGACCATATAAGTTAAATTATATAGTGTACTACAGAAAGTATACATTTTGCACCAAATAAACATCTCTTTCTTGGGTCTCACACAGAAGTTGAAGTTCTAAAACACAGTATCATCCTTTGCCCTTTAGTCTGATTTACTTTAGTCCTAACCAAGTCCATTTCATTCATATCTCTAATTGAAGTCTGATCTCTTTTTTTTATCTTCATTTTATTGAGATATATTCACATACCACACAGTCATACAAAACAAATCGTACTTTCGATTGTTTACAGTACCATTACATAGTTGTACATTCATCACCTAAATCAATCCCTGACACCTTCATTAGCACACACACAAAAATAACAAGAATAATAATTAGAGTGAAAAAGAGCAATTGAAGTAAAAAAGAACACTGGGTACCTTTGTCTGTTTGTTTCCTTCCCCTATTTTTCTACTCATCCATCCATAAACTAGACAAAGTGGAGTGTGGTCCTTATGGCTTTCCCAATCCCATTGTCACCCCTCATAAGCTACATTTTTATACAGCTGTCTTCGAGATTCATGGGTTCTGGGTTGTAGTTTGATAGTTTCAGGTATCCACCACCAGCTACCCCAATTCTTTGGAACCTAAAAAGGGTTGTCTAAAGTGTGCGTAAGAGTGCCCACCAGAGTGACCTCTCGGCTCCTTTTGGAATCTCTCTGCCACTGAAGCTTATTTCATTTCCTTTCACATCCCCCTTTTGGTCAAGAAGATGTCCTCCGTCCCACGATGCCGGGTCTACATTCCTCCCCGGGAGTCATATTCCACGTTGCCAGGGAGATTCACTCCCCTGGGTGTCTGATCCCACGTAGTGGGGAGGGCAGTGATTTCACCTTTCAAGTTGGCTTAGCCAGAGAGAGAGGGCCACATCTGAGCAACAAAGAGGCATTCGGGAGGAGGCTCTTAGGCACAACCATAGGGAGGCTTAGCCTCTCCTTTGCAGCAACCGTCTTCCCAAGGGTAAAACCTATGGTAGAGGGCTCAACCCATCAAACCACCAGTCCCCTATGTCTGTGGTCATGTTAGCAACCATGGAGGTGGGGTAGGCGAATACCCCTGCACTCTCCACAGGCTCCTCCAGGGGGCACTACATCTTTTTTTTTTTCCTTGTTTTTCTTTTTTTTTTTTTTTTTAACTTTCCCTTCTTTTTTAAATCAACTGTATGAAAAAAAAGTTAAAAAGAAAACAAACATACAATAAAAGAACATTTCAAAGAGACCATAACAAGGGAGTAAGAAAAAGACAACTAACCTAAGATAACTGCTTAACTTCCAAGATGTTCCTACTTTACCCCAAGAAAGTTACCTAATATAGCAACATTTCTGTGAACTTGTTCCTACTATATCCATCAGAAATTAACAGACCATAGTCATTCCTGGGCATCCCCAGAACGTTAAATAGCTTATCTGTTCTTCTTGGATTATTGTTCCCCCTTCCTTAATTGCTCTCTACTGCTAGTTCCCCTACATTCTACATTATAAACCATTTGTTTTACATTTTTCAAAGTTCACATTAGTGGTAGCATATAATATTTCTCTTTTTCTGCCTGGCTTATTTTGCTCAGCATTATGTCTTCAAGGTTCATCCATGTTGTCATATGTTTCACGAGATCGTTCCTTCTTACTGCCGCGTAGTATTCCATCGTGTGTATATACCACATTTTATTTATCCACTCATCTGTTGGAGGACATTTGGGTTGTTTCCATCTCTTGGCAATTGTGAATAATGCTGCTATGAACATTGGCGTGCAGATATCTGTTCGTGTCACTGCTTTCCGACCTTCCGGGTATATACCGAGAAGTGCAATCACTGGATCGAATGGTAACTCTATATCTAGTTTTCTAAGGAACTGCCAGACTGCCTTCCAGAGTGGCTGAACCATTATACAGTCCCACCAACAATGAATAAGAGTTCCAATTTCTCCACATCCCCTCCAGCATTTGTAGTTTCCTGTTTGTTTAATGGCAGCCATTCTAACCGGTGTTAGATGGTATCTCATTGTGGTCTTAATTTGCATCTCTCTAATAGCTAGTGAAGCTGAACATTTTTTCATGTGTTTCTTGGCCATTTGTATTTCCTCTTCAGAGAACTGTCTTTTCATATCTTTTGCCCATTTTATAATTGGGCTGTCTGTACTATTGTCACTGAGTTGTAGGATTTCTTTATATATGCAAGATATCAGTCTTTTGTCAGATACATGGTTTCCAAAAATTTTTTCCCATTGAGTTGGCTGCCTCTTTACCTTTTTGAGAAATTCCTTTGAGGTGCAGAAACTTCTAAGCTTGAGGAGTTCCCATTTATCTGTTTTCTCTTTTGTTGCTTGTGCTTTGGGTGTAAAGTCTAGGAAGTGGCCGCCTAATACAAGGTCTTGAAGATGTTTTCCTACATTATCTTCTAGGAGTTTTATGGTACTTTCTTTTATATTGAGATCTTTGGTCCATTTTGAGTTAATTTTTGTGTAGGGGGTGAGGTAGGGGTCCTCTTTCATTCTTTTGGATATGGATATCCAACTCTCCCAGCCCCATTTGTTGAAAAGACCATTATGACTCAGTTCAGTGACTTTGCGGGCCTTATCAAAGATTAGTCGGCCATAGATCTGAGGGTCTATCTCTGAATTCTCAATTCGATTCCATTGATCTATATGTCTATCTTTGTGCCAGTACCATGCTGTTTTGGCAACTGTGGCTTTATAATAAGCTTCAAAGTCAGGGAGTGTAAGTCCTCCCACTTCGTTTTTCTTTTTTAGAGTGTCTTTAGCAATTCGAGGCATCTTCCCTTTCCAAATAAATTTGATAACTAGCTTTTCCAAGTCTGCAAAGTAGGTTGTTGGAATTTTGATTGGGATTGCATTGAATCTGTAGATGAGTTTGGGTAGAATTGACATCTTAATGACATTTAGCCTTCCTATCCATGAACATGGAATATTTTTCCATCTTTTAAGGTCCCCTTCTATTTCTTTTAGTAGAGTTATGTAGTTTTCTTTGTATAGGTCTTTTACATCTTTGGTTAAGTTGATTCCTAGGTACTTGATTTTTTTAGTTGCTATTGAAAATGGTATCTTTTTCTTGAGTGTCTCTTCAGTTTGTTCGTTTCTAGCATATAGAAACATTACTGACTTATGTGCATTAATCTTGTATCCCGCTACTTTGCTAAATTTGTTTATTAGCTTTAGTAGGTGTATCGTCGATTTCTCAGGGTTTTCTAGATATAAGATCATATCATCTGCAAACAATGACAGTTTTACTTCTTCTTTTCCAATTTGGATGCCTTTTATTTCTTTGTCTTGCCGGATTGCCCTGGCTAGCACTTCCAGCACAATGTTGAATAACAGTGGTGACAGCGGGCATCCTTGTCTTGTTCCTGATCTTAGAGGGAAGGCTTTCAGTCTCTCACCATTGAGTAGTATGTTGGCTCTGGGTTTTTCATATATGCTCTTTATCATGTTGAGGAAGTTTCCTTCAATTCCTACCTTTTGAAGTGTTTTTATCAAAAAGGGATGTTGGATTTTGTCAAATGCTTTTTCAGCATCTATTGAGATGATCAATTGATTTTTCCCTTTTGACTTGTTAATGTGTTGTAATACATTGATTGTTTTTCTTATGTTGAACCATCCTTGCATGCCTGGAATGAACCCCACTTGGTCATGGTGTATGATTTTTTTAATGTGTCTTTGGATTCGATTTGCAAGTATTTTGTTGAGGATTTTTGCATCTATATTCATTAGGGAGATTGGCCGGTAGTTTTCCTTTTTTGTAGCATCTTTGCCTGGTTTTGGTATTAGATTGATGTTAGCTTCATAAAATGAGTTAGGTAGTGTTCCATTTTCTTCAATGTTTTGAAAGAGTTTGAGTAAGATTGGTGTCAGTTCTTTCTGGAAAGTTTGGTAGAATTCCCCTGTGAAGCCATCTGGCCCTGGGCATTTATTTGTGGGAAGATTTTTGATGACTGATTGGATCTCTTTGCTTGTGATGGGTTGGTTGAGGTCTTCTATTTCTTCTCTGGTCAGTCTAGGTTGTTCATATGTTTCCAGGAAATTGTCCATTTCCTCTACATTATCCAGTTTGTTGCCATACAGTTGTTCATAATATCCTCTTATAATTTTTTTAATTTCTTCAGGATCTGCAGTTATGTCACCTTTCTCATTCATTATTTTGTTTATATGGGTCTTCTCTCTTTTTGATTTTGTCAGCCTAGCTAGGGGCTTGTCAATCTTGTTGATCTTCTCAAAGAACCAACTTTTGGTGATATTTATCCTCTCTGTTGTTTTTTTGTTCTCTATGTCATTTATTTCTGCTTTAATCCTTGTTATTTCTTTTCTTGTACTTGGTTTAGGATTGGTTTGCTGTTCATTTTCTAGCTTCTTCAGTTGATCCATTAGTTCTTTGATTTTGGCTCTCTCTTCCTTTTTAATATATGTGTTTAGTGCTATAAATTTCCCCCTCAGCACTGCTTTTGCTGCATCCCATAGGTTTTGGTATGTTGTGTTCTCATTTTCATTCGTCTCTATATATTTAGCAATTTCTCTTGCTATTTCTTCTTTAACCCACTGATTGTTTAGGAGTGTGTTGTTTAACCTCCAGGTATTTGTGAATTTTCTAAGTCTCTGATGGTTATTGACTTCTAATTGTATTCCATTGTGGTCAGAGAATGTGCTTTGAATAATTTCAATCTTTTTAAATTTATTGAGGCTTGTTTTATGTCCCAGCATATGATCTATTCTGGAGAAAGTTCCGTGAGCACTAGAAAAGTATGTGTATCCTGGTGATTTGGGATGTAATGTCCTGTATATGTCTGTTAAATCTAATTCATTTATCAGATTGTTTAGGTTTTCAATTTCCTTATTGGTCTTCTGTCTGGTTGATCTATCTATAGGAGAGAGTGATGTGTTGAAGTCTCCCACAATTATTGTGGAAACATCAATTGCTTCCTTTAGTTTTGCCAGTGTTTCTCTCATGTATTTTGTGGCACCTTGATTGGGTGCATAGAGATTTGCAATTGTTATTTCTTCTTGTTGAATTGCCCCTTTTATTAGTATGTAGTAGCCTTCTTTGTCTCTCAAAACATCCCTGCATTTGAAGTCTATTTTATCTGCGATTAATATTACTACACCTGCTTTCTTTTGGCTGTAGCTTGCATGAAATATTTTTTTCCATCCTTTCACTTTCAGTTTCTTTGTGTCCCTGTGTCTAAGATGAGTCTCTTGTATGCAACATACTGATGGTTGATTTTTTTTGATCCATTCTGCGAATCTATATCTTTTAATTGGGGAGTTTAATCCATTTACATTCAACGTTATAACCGTGAAGGCATTTCTTGAATCAGCCATCTTATCCTTTGGTTTATGTTTGTCATATTTTTCCCCTCTGTCTATTAATATCCTTTATTGTACCCATACTGAATCTCTTTAGTACTGAACCTTTCTCCAAGTCTCTCTGTCCTTTCTTTGTTTCTCTGTCTGTAGGGCTCTCTTTAGTATCTCCAGTATGGCAGGTCTCTTGTTAGCAAATTCTCTCAGCATTTGTTTGTCTGTGAAAAATTTAAGCTCTCCGTCAAATTTGAAGGAGAGCTTTGCTGGATAAAGTATTCTTGGCTGGAAATTTTTCTCACTCAGAATATTAAATATATCGTGCCACTGCCTTCTCACCTCCATGGTGGCTGCTGAGTAGTCACTACTTAGTCTTATGCTGTTTCCTTTGTATGTGGTGAATTGCTTTTCTCTTGCTGCTTTCAGAACTTGCTCCTTCTCTTCTATGTTTGACAGTGTGATCAGAATATGTCTCGGAGTGGGTTTATTTGGATTTATTCTATTTGGAGTTGGCTGAGCATTTATGATTTGTGTATTTATGTTGTTTAGAAGATTTGGGAAGTTTTCCCCAACAATTTCTTTGAATACTCTTCCTAGACCTTTACCCTTTTCTTCCCCTTCTGGGACACCAATGAGTCTTATATTTGGACGTTTCATATTATCTATCATATCCCTGAGGTCCATTTTGATTTTTTCAATTTTTTTCCCCATTCTTTCTTTTATGCTTTCATTTTCCATTCTGTCATCTTCCATGTCACTGATTCGTTGTTCAACTTCCTCTAGTCTTGTACTATGAGTGTCCAGAATCTTTTTAATTTGGTCAGCAGTTTCTTTAATTTGCATAAGATCATCCATTTTTTTATTTAGTCTTGCAATGTCTTCTTTATGCTCTTCTAGGGTCTTCTTGATTTCCTTTATCTCCCGTACTATGGTCTCATTGTTCATCTTTCGTTCTTTGAGTAGCTGCTCTAGGTGCTGTGTCTCTTCTGAGCTTTTGATTTGGGTGCTTGGGCTTGGGTTATCCATATCGTCTGGTTTTTTCATATGCTTTATAATTTTCTGTTGTTTTTGGCCTCTTGGCATTTGCTGAACTTGATAGGGTTCTTTTAGGATTTGTAGACCAATTGAAGTCCTTATCTCTAATTTATCAGATCTACAGCTTCGTGGAGTACAGTTTCTCTAACTAACCAACAGGTGGCATCCACGAGCCACCTGTTCTCCACAAGCCAGTTTTCCCCTGCTTAGCCTTTTTGGTGAGTGGGGGAGTGAGTCTTGTGGGGTCCAATTGGTGTTCCAAGCTTGCGTGTGTAGTTGGTGTTGCCTGCCCTGTATATGGGGCGTGTTTCTGGGCAGTCAGGGAGGGGAGGTGGCCCTAACAATCAAATCTACCTGGTGATCCTAGAGTTTTAAAGCTGCTTCAATAGTCTAATCCTTCGGTTCAGTCCTGCCACAGTTTGTCTCTGCCACTGACCCAGAAGTCCTTGGTATTGGCGTATGGCTCCTGAGACTTGCAAGTGGGCCCCTCTTCCAGGCCGTGCACCCCGGGTCCTCTGTTGAGGGATGACTGTGCTATGTCACAGGTGAGTGCCGTCCCCCCAGGGCAGTTCTGGGCTGCTGGGCTGTGTAGGGAGGCTCCCAGTCTGCTGAAACGATGGCTGAATGGGGCTTTGTTAATTCACACTGCTCCACCTTCCGAACTCTGGGACAATCAGCTGAGGTTGCAGGGAAGGCTAATGTCCACGCCCTGTTTTGTGGTATGTGCCTGTTATTTGAAGCACTTCCGTCACACTGGGTTGTCTGGGGCAGCTCTGGGCTATGTGGCTGGCGATGGGCAGGAGTGTTTCCTGTCCACCAGGATGATGGCTGTGAGCGGACACCCCCCTTTTCTTGGGAAGTTGTGGTGTTTAGTGAATTTTCTCAGCCACTGGATTATTGCCTTTTGTCTCAGAGCTCTCTTAGTTCTGCTCTTGACTTGACCTGCCCAAATTGCAAGTCTTTGAAGCTTTCTCTATTGGGCTTCTTAGAGTAATTGTTTTAGAAAAAGAAAAAAGATTAAAAGAAAAACAAAAAAAAAAAAACGGGCCCTCCTCAGAGATCTAATGGGTTATTGAAATGCTAAGAGACAACGCAACCAGGGCCATTAAGGAAAGGTCCACAGGGCAGAGAGATCAGCTTTTCTTCGGGATTTGCATATGCGCCTCAGGGCCTGAGCTCTGCCCTTCCCCTTTCTATGTTCACCAGAACTCCAAAAATCCTCTGCTTTTATTTTGGAGTTTTTCGTGTTGTTTTTTTTCTATGCCTGTCTCCTCTCTGCTGGGCTGGCTGCTCCCAGATTCTCTGGTGTCTGGTCTCAGTCTATCTGTGGTTGGAGTTTGGATCAGTAGAATGAGTTTCCGATAAGGGCTGCCACTGCAGTTCTCCCTTCTCCTTCCCGGAGCTGACAGCCCTTCCTCCCACGGGACTGAGCCTGGCAGGGAGGGGCGCGGGTCCCGTGGCCGCAAAAACTTACAGATTTCGCTGATCTCAGCAGTTCGACATTTTCATGAGTGTTGTATGAAGTATGCCCAAAGTCAGATTGCTCTGTGGTGTCCAGTCCACGCAGTTCCTGGCTTTCTACCTACTTTCCTGGAGGAGTAACTAAAACATACAGCTCACCAGTCTGCCATCTTGCCCCGCCTCCACAGGATTACCTCTGATCTCTTTTTTAGCTTCTTAAACAGTTGCTGTATGGGGTAGTGCTGACATTCATAGCTGCCAAACTCTGGCTCTGAGTGTCAGGTGTCAGACAGATAACCCGAAGTTCCAGTGACCAGCTAGGTTTTACACAGAGCTCAGCATCTCAGAATTTATAAGTCACTATTACAACTCAGGAATAGATGTGACTGCTGTAAGAGCTTACAATCTAGGAACCTTACAGTAAACCTTCTCCTGATAACCTATTCTCTTAGAGTTTGCACTTTATAGTTAGTCCATATTAGTGAGGCATTATGATGTTTGTCTTTTTGTTTCTGGCTTATTTCATTCAACACCATCATCAAGGTCCGTTTACCTAGTTGCATACCTCACAACTTCATTCCTTCTTGCAGCCGCTCAGTATTCCATTGTGTGCATACACTTACAGTTCACCATTCTGTTCATTAGTCAGTGTACCCTTAGGCCGCCTCCATCCATCAGAAATCGTGAATACTGCCGCCATAAACACCACTGTGCAAATGTCCATTTGTACCCTTGCTCTCAGTTTTTCCAAGTATATATGCAATAATGGGGTTGTAGGACCTTATGGCAACCCTATGCTTAGCTTCCTGTCAAACCACCACAGTGCCCTCCAAATGGTCTGCCCATTCTACTTCCTCATCAGTGGTAAATAGGTACATCCCTCTCTCCATTTTCTGCAGCAATTGCATCCTATGTTTATTTTTTAAACAGTTTTATTCACACACCATACAATCTATTCTAATGAAAAAATCAGTGGTTCCATCACATAATTATGCATTTGCCACCATATAGCTTCTATTTCATTGATCAGAATTTTTCAGTTCTTGTTTTTCTGGTTCTTGCAATGTTTTCTTGATGCTTTGTTTCTTCTTCTGATCCTTTGCCCTGACCTCAATCATCTTGGCCAATTTCTAGGACAGTACAGCACTTCCTAGGAACAATGGAGTAAGGGCCAAAATCACTGTTGTAAGGAAGCCATATGGGTCCTTTGCAGCTCATTCCACAACATATTCAGCCAAGCCTTTATATCAGTCATCTTTTTAGCAGTCTTAGGAAAACTTATGTTTGAGTCTTGATCTCTAACTTTGTCCTGAGATTATTAGAGAGCCAATCACAATTTTAGATGACCCTTGATATCTTCTAAATTTGTCATACCGGAAATAGGAAGTGAAATCTTCTCTTTTAATGTAGGCATTTATAGTTATAAATTTCCCTCTGAGCTATGCTTCCTATAGGTTTTAGTATATTGTGTTTTCATACATCTCACTATATATTCTGATTACCCTTGTAGTTTCTTCTTTGACCCTTTGGTTATTTCAGAGTGTGATGTTTTATTCCTACATTTTTGAATTTTCAATTATTTCTTTGGTTATGGTTTTCTAGTTCCATTCCATTGTGTTTGGAAAAGATACTTTGCATGACTTCAGACTTTTCAAAGTTATTGAGACTTATTTTGTGTCATAATATATTATCTGTCCTGGACAAGTTTCCATGTGCACTAGAGAGGAATGTGTATTCTGCTTTTATTGGGTGGAATGTTTTATTAATGCCTGTTTGGTCTAGTTGATTTATGGTGTTGTTCAAATCCTGTTTCCTCATTTATCTTCTGTTTAGTCACATTCTATCCATTATTGAAAGTGGGTTTTGAAGTTTCCTATTATTATTGTAGAATAATCAATTTATCTCTTAATTCTGTCATTTTTTTTCCTGAGTATCTTAAAAAAAATTTTTTTTTAATTAGAGAAGCTGTAGGTTTACAAAACAATCATGTAAAAGATACAGGGTTCCCATATATCTCCCCTTCACCATTATTAACTCCTTGCATTAGTATGGTACCTTTCTTACAACTGATGAAAGAATATTAGAATTGTACTATTAACTATAGTCTGTAGTTTACACTAGGGTGTATTTTTTTTTCTTATATACCACCCCATTAGCACATTGGAGTCATGTGGTACATTATAATTTATGAAAGAGCATTTTCATAATTGTACTGTAGTCCATCATTTGCCATTGAGTCCACTATGTTGCACAGTTTTGTTTTCTATTTTAATTTTTATTCTAGTAACATATGAACGACCTAAATCTTCCCCTTTTAACTACATTCACATGTTATTAAGCACTAAGTACATTCACAATGTTGGGCTACCATTACCACCATCCATCCAAAATTTTACAATCAACCCAAATAGAAATTCCGTACAAGTTAAGCATTAATTCCCCATTCCCTATCTCCAACCCATCTCCTGATAACCTATTTTCTAGATTCTAGCTCTGAGTTTGCTAATTCTCATTATTCATATCATTGAGATCATACAGTATTTGTTCTGTGTCTGGCTTATTTCACTCAACATAATGTCTTTAAGGTTCATTCATGCTGTCACATGAACTAGCACTTCATTCCTTTTAAATGCGGAATAATATTCCGTTGTATGTATATACCACATTTTGTTTAGCCATTCATTGGTTGATGGACACTTGAATTGCTTCCATTGTTTCTTTGGTTTTGTTTTCATAATTGGGTAAATTGGTTAATAATGAATGAAATTTTAAAAACACATCGTTACAATGACATTTAATAACCAAGGGCCAAGTGAATGTTCCCCAAATAGTTGCCACTGAAATTCTTCCAGAGAGCAAAATCGTTTTCTTCCCAGTGCAGGAACTGCTTAATGGTTGCAAATCCCCTAGATGTTCCTTTAGCCAAAGTCTCCCCAAATTCAGTCAACTGCACACATATACAAATTAATTTTTACAGCTTCCCATTGATATTGTCCTTTTTATTTTAAATAAAACAAACATAACAGAACGTATAAATCTCAACAAACATTTTCCCCTCAAAGGCATTACATAGCTAGTTCCAACAAAGCTACCACTCTTGGAGCCATTATTTGGAACCCCTCCTTGGGGAAAGGCTTTCAGTGGTAGCTTACAAGCCACATTAAAGAAAATATCCTTCCAAATGTTGGGCTGTTTAAAAACACAAACAAAACACACACTCGAAGGATGACACTGAGAATTTAAAAAAAAAAAAAAGAAAGAAGAAAGTGCTGCAGCTCTCCTGGAGGCTCCCTAAAGACCTCCAGCAAGTTCTCGGCCACAGCATCATGGCTACAGAAACAGGTAGCCTCCCAAGACAGCTATTTTCAATGGGATGGCATTCATTTGGATAGAAAAGTACTGTCTGTTAAAAAAAAAAATCAGCCACACTTCTTAATAGTCACACTTGCACCTGATTAAAAAAATACAACAACACTCACACATGGTTCTTGTATGAATTCTAATTAAAGAGACATTATATTCAAAATTATAGCACTCATAGTGATAATTTTTAGGACTCTAACATCTTCTTTGCTACTTAGGGGGTACAGAGGGTGCAGCTGTTTACCTGAATGTTTTCTTAAATCAGTGATGACTACCACTCTAATTTTCCTCTGTTACGGGTTACTGACCATGTCACATGTCCCAGACTTCCTTTGCCAACGCACATTAATTACAAGGGGGTCACCCCCAAAGTCTCGGGGTGAATTGGGAAAGGGCCGGTTAAATGAGGCCACAGGCCAATCCTTGGTAAAAGTCTGTAGCTTTCCCAATACATCTTTTTATTGAGCACTTCCATTTTTTCCTGTGCTCCTCTGCCATCTCACTCGGCTCTATCTGCTTGATTTTGGCCACGTGCACCTCGTTCATTTGTATCAACTGCAGCTGTAAGATGGACATTTGCTGGTGGTGTTCTTCCTCGTGCATCTTTTTTAAAGCCCCTTCCTGAGAAGTTTTGCTCCTGTAATTTTTATTGGCTGTTACTCTGACAGCTGAACACAAGAGCTCCGGTTGAGAGGTCCCCTCACATACCAGAAAATGTATGAACTCTTTCTCATCATGGCACATTTCTCTATTTGCAACAGCAAATGATTCTTGGGCCGCAGCGTCCAGGTGGTATTCGAGTTCTTCTTCTGGAGGGTTCTGCAGGAAGTAGAGCTGCTCGGGCAGCAGGCTGGCAATCTTCTCCTTTCCCAGGACGTGGGTACTCAGAAGTGGACTGACGCTCCGTTTCACTTTCTCTCTCCTCTCGTGAGCCATTATTTTTTTGGTCCGAGCCTTGATGTTCTCCCAGCACTTCTTCAGCTGTTTGAAATCCTGCAGGGACACACTTGACTGGGAGTTGTATTCATGGGCAAGGGTTTGCCAGGTGTGTTGCTGGAGTGCAATAGTTCACGCATCACTTTTTTTGCATTCAAGCACATATTTGTACTTTTCTACTAAAGCGAGCAAGACGCTCTTTTCCAACTCTGAGAAGTATTTGGCAGGTTTTATAATTTCGTAGTTTTGCGTTTTCCACTGTATTTCTACTGGCCGTTATCTAATCTGCAGCGGCGGCGCGGTGGCCGCGAGGGCTGCGAGGGCGGCGCAGGCTCTGGAGCGCCAGGCAGTGGTGGCTATGTGTCCCTGGCTGGCCAAGCCCCGCTGCGTGTGCCGCGGCCACACAGCCCCAAGCCACTGCCGCCGCCGGTTGGTGGGCGCCCCCCATTGATATTATAGTGATATGGGAGGCTGAATCTTCCCTGCCATGTGGGGTTTCACTGCCAGTCACTATTCTCAGAAGTTCCTTGAAGAGGACACTCAGTGGTGTATAGGTACAGTGTCCATCAGACTCCTCTTAAGACATGAGGACTCTGACAGGGAAGAGTAGGCTTCTTGGGAGATCAGGAGATTGGGAGAGTTCTAAACTGTAGTTCCACTATCCATTGTCCAGTCTGATGAAGACAATTCTGAGGGGTGGGGCTGGCCTGGACCATGGCTTGGTGGTAGATGTTGGGATGTGGTGCAGGCCTGGACAGTATTCATGAGAGGTTGTGTGGATCCTGGAGGTCTTTGCTTGCCACCTGTACAGGTGTCCTAATGATTCCTTAGGGTGCAACTTTGTGTTTTAGTCCGATTGAACTTGGGGGATGGTGGTGGTTTGGAACCTGGAGAGTATGGGCGATTCCCAGACCAGGTCTCTGACTGCTCTGCTGGGGTGCCTGAAAGGGGCTGAGTTTCAGTTTCTTTCAGGATTCTGGCAAGTCTGGATGGGGATCTGAGCAAATCTCTTGCCTGGTGCCAGGATGCTGACTTTGGAGTCCTTCGCCAGTCTATTTGTGATAGGCTCTAGTCTGGAATTTGAGTTTACATCTGGATACTTGGCCCCTTCTTGGAGATTTAGGTCCTGGTCCAGGCTAAGCTTTTTGGAGTCAAGTTGGGGAATGACATGGGAGCAAACATCAGGCTTGTCTTTTATCAACTGGACAATGAGGTCAAGGTCCTGGCTAAAGTGGTTGGATGCCAGCTGTGGGGAGTCAGGGATATCTACTTCCTGTGATTTATTTTGTCCATGAGGAGAGAAGAAGCTCAGTCCAGGTGTTTTCATGGGAGACACTGCAGAGCGGATGGATCTCACAGCATGTAACTTGACAGGAGGTTGACTTGTGGGAATAGGGTCCAGTTCAGATCTCTTCTTGGTTCTGTGGACAGGCATCAGCCTGCAAGGATGTCTAAGGTAGTCACAAGACTCTGTCAATTCCATCCAGTTTTGCTACTGCTTCCTTTGGGGTCTCCAGGGAAATATCATGAGTAGAATGGAAATATCTTGAGTAGAATATCTGCTCTTCTTGTCTTTGTTCCCTGTGTCAGTTTTTGTTAAAGGATATTGGGGTCTGGATATCTGGGGGTTTCTGTGGTTCCAGGTTCTCCTTGTCTTTGTTATTTGAACCCAAAGGGTGGAGGATGAGGGTCTGAGCCCAGCACTTCATGAGACACCTCATGCTTCTTCTTGTGTGCCCAGAGGCCCCACAGTCCTTGCACTTTCCCCTGGCATCCTTCTCTGCTGGTGTGGGAGCCCTCTGCCCCACTGGTCCTTCTGTAACTTCATGTTCTGGGCTGTATGTGGTCTGTGGAGCTGAGGCTGTCTCTAATGATCTGCCTTCTGCCTAATCTTGAGGCTTCAGATCAGTCTTCCTCATGTATTAATTTTTAGATTTCCTGAAATCCAGCTGTGAGCCTGGTGCCTACCAGTAGATCTCAGTTAGGCACATGCTGGGCAAACCCCGCTGGAAGTCATGCAGCTTCAAGGATCCTTGTGGAAAGGTCAGCGAGGAAAGTTTCCTTCTCAGGACAACCTTTATGCTTGCTGAGGAAGCTGACACACCTGTCTCCTGGATCGTGGGCACACGCCGACTCAGGTCTCCTGCCTCTCAACTTGGGGCAGCTAAAATAAGAATGGAGGAAACAGGCAGGAAGAAGTTGATAAACACTTGAGGAAGCTGGGTACATGGTCATGAAGACTGACAAGATTTTCCCGAGCTGTGGGTGCCTCCTCTGTGGATCCCGCAGGGACAAAGCTGGAGCCTCACTGTGGAGGCAGCACCAGGGTCCAGGGAACTGAACACTGAGATGTTTCCAGGGCAGTCTGACTCATCAAGGATTGGAAAAAGGAGATTCCAGCACCTGCTGGAGGGAGCACCCTTTCCTGTCCTCTGACCGAATCCCTGAGACTGGGCTGAGATTCCTCAAAGCCAGTGGCCTAGCTGGGTGAAGTGGACTCTTCAGCACAGTCAACAAGGAAGACCTCGGGATGGAAGGATCTGCAGAAGGAACCGGAGTGGGGGAATCTCCACTCCAGGCCTAGTTTCGTCTCACTTCCATCTTTTGGCAATTCTGAATAATGCCGCTGTGAATATCGGTGTGCAGGTATCAGGCATCCGAGTCCCTGCTTTCAGTTCTTTCAGGTTTATACCTAGTAGAGGGATTTCCATGTCTTATGGTAATTCTATACTTAGCTTTCCGAGGGACTGCCGAGTTCTGCTCAAATTGTTGGTACCATTATACATTCCCACCAGCAATGAATGAGTGTTGCTATTTCCCTACATCCTCTCCAACACTTGTAATTTTCTGTTTTGTAAATAGTAGACATTCTAGTGGATGTGAAATGGTATCTCACTGAGGTTTTGATTTTCTTTCCTTCATGGCTAGTGATGTTGAGCATCTTTTCATGTGCTTTTTAGCCATTTGTATATCCTCTTTGGAGAAATGTCTCTTCAAATCTTTTGCCCTTTTTTAAATTGGGTTTTTTTGTCTTTTTATTTTTGAGTTGTAGGATTTCTTTATGTTTTCTGGATAGTAATCCTTATTGGATATGTGGTTTCCAAATATTTTCTTCCATTGAGCAGGTTGTCTTTTCAATTTCTCGATAAAATCTTTTGATGTACAAATGTTTTTAATTTTGATTAGGTCCCAGTTACTGTTTGTGCTTTGGGGGTAAAATCTAAGAAATCATTGCTTAACACAAGATCCTGAAGATGGTTTCCCTGCATTTTCTTTCAGGAGTTTTGTAATCCTTCTCTTATATTTGGGTCTTTGATCCATTTTGAGGTAATTTTTGTGAGATAGTGGTCCTCCTTCATTTTTTTATTCAATTTTATTGAGATGTATTCACATACCATGCAGTCATACAAAGCATACAATCAGTTCACAGTACCACCATATAGTTGTACATCCATCACCAAAATTAATGTTTAAATATTTTCATTCCCACACACACAAAAATAACAAGAAAAAAAATTAAAGTGAAAAAGAACAATTAAAGTAAAAAAGAACACTGAGTGCCTTTTTTTTTTGCCCCTGTTTTTCTACTCATCCATCCATACACTGGACAAAGGGGAGTGTGAGCCACATGGTTTTCCCAGTCATGTTGTCACCCCTCATAAGCTACATTGTTACACAATCATCTGCAAGATTCAGGGGTTCTGGGTTATAGTTTGATAGTTTCAGGTATTTACTGCTAGCTATTCCAATTCATTAGAACCTAAAAAGGGTTATCTATATTGTGCATAAGAGTGCCCACCAGAGTGACCTCTCGGCTCCTTTTGGAATCTCTCAGCCACTGAAACTTATTTCATTTCATTTCACATCCCCTTTTTGGTCAAGAAGATGTTCTCCGTCCCACAATGCTGGGTCTAGATTCCTCCATGGGAGTCATATTCCACGTTGCCAGGGATATTTACATCCCTGGGTGTCAGATCCCAAGTAAGAGGGAGGGCAGTGCTTTCACCAGCCAAGTTGGCTTAGCTAGAGAGAGAGGGCCACATCTGAGCAACAAAGAGGCATTCAGGAGGAAACACTTAGGCACAATTATAGGCAGGTGTAGCCTCTCGTTTGCAGCAAAAGTCTTCCCAAGGGCAAGTCCGATGATAGAGGGCTCAGCCCATCAAACCACCAGTCCTCGATGTCTGTCAGCACATTACAAACCATCAAGGTGGGGAAGCTTAAGTACCCTGCATTCTCGCCCAGCTCCTCAGGGGGGGCTCTACATATTTTTTTTCATGTTTTTTTTTAATTAACTATTAACTATATAAAAAAAATATAAAAAAATACAATAAGAAAAACATTTCAAACAAACCAAAACAAGGAAATAGAAAAAGACAATTAACCTAATATAACTACTTGACTTCCAACATGTTCCTACTCTATGCTAAGAAAGTAACCTAATATAGTAACATTTCTGTGAACTTGTTCCTACCATACCCACCAGAAATTAACAAATCTTAGTCATTCCTGGGCATTCCCAGAATGTTAAATTTGCCCACAATAGCTTATCTATTTTTTTATTCTTTTTATTGAAACATATTCACTTACCATGCAGTCATACAAAACAAAACATACATTCGTTTACAGTGCCATTGTATAGTTGTGCATTCATCAGCAAAATTAATCTTTGACATTTTCATCACCACACACACAAGAACAATGATAATAAAAATTAAAGTGAAAAAGAGCAATTAAAGCAAAAAAGAACATGGGTGCCCTTTTTTAAATTCTTCCCGCATTTTTCTACTCATCCATCCATAAACGAGACAAAGGGGGAGTATGGTCCACACGGCTTTCTCAATCACATTGTCACCCCTCATAAGCTACACTTTTATACAATTGTCTTCAAGATTCATGGGTTCTGAGTTGTAGTTTGATACTTTCAGGAATTTACTGCTAGCTATTCCAATTCATTAGAACCTAAAAAGGGTTGTCTGTATTGTGCATAAGAGTGCCCACCAGAATGACCTCTTCACTCCTTTTGGAATCTCTCTGCCACTGAAGCTTATATAATTTCCTTTCACATCCCGCTTTTGGTCAAGATGTTCTCCATCCCACGATGATGGGTCTACATTCCTTCCCAGGAGTCATATTCCACATTGCCAAGGAGATTTACTCCCCTGGGTGTCAGACCCCACATAGGGGGGAGGGCAGTGATTTCACCTGCCAACTTGGCTTAGCTAGAGAGAGAGGGTCACATCTGAGCAACAAAGAGGCACTCGGGAGGAGGCACTTAGGCAAAATTATAGGGAGTCCTAGCCTCTCCTTTGCAGCAACCGTCTTCCCAAGGGTAAATCCTATGGTAGAGGGCTCAACCCATCAAACCACCAGTCCCCTATGTCTGTGGTCATGTTAGCAACCATTGAGGTGGGGTAGGCCAATACCCCTGCATTCTCCACAGGCTCCTCAAGGGGGCTCTACATATTTTTTTTCTTTGTTTTTTTTTTTTTTTTTAACTTTCCTTTTTTTTAAATCAACTGTATGAAAAAAAAAAACAAACAAAAAAAACACATACAATAAAAGAACATTTCAAAGAGACCATAACAAGGGAGTAAGAAAAAGACAACTAACCTAAGATAACTGCTTTACTTCCAACCTGTTCCTACTTTACCCCAAGAAAGTTGCCTTTTTAATTTGGCCAACAGAACAGTTTCTTTTATTTCCATAAGATCTTCTGTTTTTTTATTTTCTCTTGCATTGTCTTCTTTATGCTCTTCTAGGGTGTTCTTTATGTCGCTTATATCCTGGGGCATGGTCTTTTTGATGTCCTTTAAATCCTTTGCCATGTTTTCGTTCCTCAGTTGTAGTTGTTTGATTAATTATGCCAAGTACTGTGTCTCTTCTGATATTTTGATTTGGGCGTTTGGAATTGGATTCTCCATATCATCTGGTTTTATCATATGCATTAAGATTTTCTGTTGTTTTTGGCCTCTTGGCATTTGCTTTGCTTGATAGGGTTCTTTCAAGTTGAAAAAAAAGATACCAGTCTAATTTTTCAGAAACACAGTTTGGTGGCGTACGTTTTAACTAACCAGCAGATGATGTCTGTGAGTCACCTATACCCCTCAAGTCAGTTCTCAGCCTTGTCCCCACGGTGTGTGGGGGAATGATTCTTGTGGGGTTCCGTTGGAGAACTCAGTTTGGGTGTGTTGCTGGAGCCGTTCGCCCTGATTGTGGGGCATTTGTCCGGGTGGCCAGGGAGGTAGGGCAGCTTTAATATTCAAATTCCCCAGGTTCCCGGAGATTCAAGGCCGCCGCAAGTCTAACCCTTCATTTCAGTTCAGCCCCCGACCCTCTCTCTCGCTGTCCCACAAACCACCGGACTTGGCGTAGCGTCCCTGGGTTCTCCAAGCGGGCCCTCCCTCCCAGCCGCGATCCTCCAGGACCTCTGCTGAGAGAATGCCGTGCTGCGTCACCAGTGTGCGCCGTCCTTCAAGGGAAGCCCTGGGCCGTGCAGGGGTGCTCTCAGCCTGATGCAAAGATGGCCGAATGGGGTGTCTCAACGCCCCCCCCCCACAGTTCCTCCTTCCCAGCTCCGGGACAACTGGCAGGGCTCTGGGCTGTGGGCACGGCCCCGGGCAGGAGTTTATCCAGCCCTCCAGGGAGCCAGCTGCTAGCCGCGGGATTTCTTTCTGCTTCCGGCTCTCCCCTCCGCTCCCCCAGCGCCAGGGGTATCTGCAGCGGGCTATCTTCCAGGCCGGACACCGAGAGGCCGGCCCAGCCCCTTCTTGCTGTGTTTTACTGCGTGGTTCCCACTGTCAGAACTGCAGCCGCTCCTGGGTTTTTCCCCCCTTTTTTTTTTTTTTTTAAAGAACCAGTCGGTCTCCAAACGCTAACTCCTGGCTTTCCCACACTGCCGCGCGGCTGCGGGTCTTCCAGCCAGCTTACTCGTTTCAGAATGCAGACTCCCGGTTTCACCAAGTATACGGCCCCTGTGGTACTAGCAGACCTTGTCCAGCTGGCGCATCGCTGTAACCCGATATTCTGGGTCACTTTCTGGTTTTTGTCTAGTGTTTTTCACAGAGGTGTTTTTTTGCCCTGTCTCACCTAGCCGCCATCTTATTTTTTTCCTGTAATTTCTTCTTTGGCCCACTGATTGTTTAGCAGTGTGTTTTTTAACATCCAGGCATTTGTGAATGTTCTACATCTTTGATGCTTATTTACTTCTAGTTGAATTCCATTGTGGTCAGAGAATGTGCTTTTAATAATTTCATTCTCTTTAAATTTATTGAGGCTTGTTTTATGCCCCAGTATATGATCTATCTTGGAAAAACTGTCATGAGCACTAGAGAAGAATGTATATCCTGGTAATTTGGGATATAATGCTCTATATATGTCTGTTAAGTCTAATATTTTATAATGTTTAGTTTCTCAGTTTCCTTATTTGTCATCTGTCTGGTTGTTCTATCTATAGGAGAGAGTGATGTATTGAAGTCTTCCACGGTTATTGTGGGAATATATTTGCTTCTTCCAGTTTTGCCAATATTTGTTTCATATACTTTGGAGCACCTTGATTGGGTGCATAAACATTTATGATTGTTATTTCTACTTGATTTATTGTCCCTTTTATTCGTATATAGTGTCCTTTGTCTCTTATGACATCATTGTAATTAAAGTCTGTATTTTTCTAAAATTAGTATTGCTATCTGTGCTTTCTTTTTTGTTTTTTTTTCATTTTTATTGAGATTGTTCAGATACCATACAATTATCCAAAGATCCAAAGTGTACAATCACTTGCCCCTGGGTACCCTCATACAGCTGTGCATCCATCACTTAATTTTTGTTCAATTTTTAGAAACTTTTCATTACTCTAGACAAGAAATAAAGTGAAAGATGAAAAAAGAAAAAAAGAAAAGGAAACTCTAAACCTCCCCTATCCCTAACCAACCCCCCTCAATTGTTGACCCCTAGTATTGATATAGTACGTTTGTTACTGTTTATGAAAAAATGTTGAAATACTACTAACTGTAGTATGTAGTTTGTAATAGGTATATAGTTCTTCCCTATATGCCCCTCTATTATTAACTTCTAATTGTATTGTCATACATTTGTTCTGGTTCATGAAGTGATTTCTAGTATTTGTACAGTTGATCATGGACATTGCCCACCATAGGATTCAGTTTTATACATTTCCATCTTTTGACCTCCAACTTTCCTCCTGGTGACATATATGACTCTGAGCTTCCCCTTTCCACCTCATTCACACACCATTCGGCGCTGTTAGTTATTCTTACATCTTGCTACCAACACCCCTGTTCATTTCCAAACATTTAAGTTCATCCTAAGTGAACATTCTGCTCATACTAAGCAAGAGCATCTACATTTCTTCCACAAGGCAGGAGGGAGAGTCAAAGAAGGTAGAGAGGCAAAAGAAAGAGGAAACAAAAAAATGACAGCAAGGAAGCAGCAAAAGGAAAAATAACCTTAAATCAAAATAGAATAAAGAATCAGACAATACCACCAATGTCAAGTGTCTAACATGCCTCCCCTATCCCCCCCTCTTATCTGCATTCACCTTGGTATATCACCTTTGTTACATTAAAGGAAGCATAATACAATGATTCTATTAGTTACAGTCTCAAGTTTATGCTGATTGCATCCCTCCCCCAATGCCTCCCCATTTTTAACACCTTGCAAGGTTGACATTTGCTTGTTCTCCCTCGTAAAAGAACATATTTGTACATTTTATCACAATTTTTGAATACTCTAGATTTCACCAAGTTACACAGTCCCAGTCGTTATCTTTCCTCCTTTCTTGTGGTGTCTCACATGCTCCCCACCTTCCTCTCTCAACCGTATTCATAGTTACCTTTGTTCAGTGTACTTACATTGTTGTGCTACCATCTCCCAAAATTGTGTTCCAAACCACACACTCCTGTCTTCTATCACCCTGTAGTGCTTCCTTTAGTATTTCCTGTAGGGCAGGTGTCTTGTTCACAAAGTCTCATTGTCTGTTTGTCAGAAAATATTTTGAGCTCTCCCTCGTGTTTGAAGGACAGCTTTGCTGGATACAGGATTCTTGGTTGGCGGTTTTTCTCTTTCAGTATCTTAAATATATCACACCACTTCCTTCTTGCCTCCATGGTTTCTGCTGAGAGATCCGCACATAGTCTTATTAAGCTTCCTTTGTATGTAATGGATTGCTTTTCTCTTGCTGCTTTCAGGATTCTCTCTTTGTCTTTGACATTTGATAATCTGATTATTAAGTATCTTGGCGTAGGCCTATTCATATCTCTTCTGTTTGGAGTACGCTGCGCTTCTTGGATCTGTAATTTTATGTCTTTCATGAGAGATGGGAAATTTTCATTAATTATTTCCTCTATTATTGCTTCTGCCCCCTTTCCCTTCTCTTCTCCTTCTGGGACACCAATGATACGTACATTATTGTACTTTGTTTCATCCTTGAGTTCCCGGAGACGTTGCTCATATTTTTTCATTCTTTTCTCCATCTTCTCCTTTGCGTGTAGGCTTTCAGGTGTTTTGTTCTCCAGTTCCTGAGTGTTTTCTTCTGCCTCTTGAGATCTGCTGTTGTATGTTTCCATTGTGTCTTTCATCTCTTGTGTTGTGCCTTTCATTTCCATAGATTCTTCTAGTTGTTTTTTTGAACTTTTGATTTCTGCCGTATACATGTCCAGTGCTTTCTTTACAGCCTCTATCTCTTTTGCAATATCTTCTCTAAACTTTCTGAACTGATTTAGCATTAGTTGTTTAAATTCCTGTATCTCAGTTGAAGTGTACGTTTGTTCCTTTGACTGGGCCATAACTTTGTTTTTCTTAGTGTAGGTTGTAATTTTCTGTTGTCTAGGCATGGTTTCCTTGGTTATCCAAATCAGGTTTTCCCAGACCAGAACAGGCTCAGGTCCCAGAGGGAAGAAATATTCAGTATCTGGTTTCCCTGCAGGTGTGTGTTAGAAAATTGCTCCACCCTTTGATGCCTCAGGTCACTGTGCTTTTCTGCCCAGCAGGTGATGCCTGTTAGCCTATGATTCTTGACTGGTGTGAGGAGGTATGGCCTTGTTCCCCCAGGCTCTGGGGTGTGGTTCTGAATGGAAAGGGCCCCACCCCTTTCCTCCTAGAGAAGACAGACCCCTCAGGTGGAGGTCATTAGCATTTCAATGGTCTCACTCTCTGCTTGTGGTGTCTCCACCCTTCTCTGCTTCACAGCCCTGGAAACTGAAAATGACTGGGGCTTTCTCCACTTAGCCGAAAAAGAAACAGATAGTCCCCTTCAGACCCAGTCCAAGGCAACCCTCCGGCTCTCCCAGGTCAGTGGTCACCCAAAGCCTCTGTCTGTTTTTTGGGGCTGCGTACCTGTGGTGAGCAGTTCACACTTGCTACTTAAAACCCCAGTTGGAGCTCAGCTGAGGTATATTCGCTTGCTGGGAGAGAGCTTCTCTCTGGCACCACGCGGCTCTGCAGCTCGGGCTATGGGGGAGGGGGTCTCCCGACCTGGTTCCGCAGGTTTTACTTACAGATTTTATGCTGTGTTCTCGGGCATTCCTCCCAATTCAGGTTGGTGTATGATGAATGGATGGTCTCGTTTGTCCCCCCGCAGTTATTCTGGATTATTTACTAGTTGTTTCTGGTTTTTTGTAGTTGTTCCAGGGGGACTACTTAGCTTCCCCTCCTCTCTATGCCGCCATCTTGCCCGAGTCCTCCTGTGCTTTCTTTTTTTCTTTTGGCTGTAGCATCCATGTAATATTTTTTCCATCCTTTCACTTTCAATTTCTTTGTGTCGCTGGGTCTAAGATGAGTCTCTTGTAAACAACATATAATTTTTTGTTAAATGCATTCTGCCAATCTGTATCTTTTAAGTGGGGAGTTTAATCCGTTCACATTCAATGTTTACTGTGAATGCAGTTCGTGAATAAGCCATCGTATCCTTTGGTTTTTATTTGTGAGATTTATTTTTCCCCTCTCTTTATTTCCTTTTAGGTACCATTACTAAAACTCTTCAGTTCTGTGCCCTTCTCTAGGCCTCTCCTTTCTTTTTTTCTTAGCAGTTAGAGCTCCCTTTAGTATTTCTTGTAGGGCAGGTCTCTTGTTAGCAAATTCTCTCAGCATTTGTCTGTCTGTGAAAATGTTAATCTTGCCCTCAATTTTTACATTTTTTTAAAATTTAATATTCTCTGGACCTACATGTGAAATGTGTTAGCAAACAATACACAAAAATGGATGGTAGTGAGCAAGTTTTTTTTTTTTTTTTTGTAATTGAGATTGTTTACGTACCATACAATTATGCAGAGATCCAAAGTGCACAGTCATTTGCCCGTGGTAGCATCAAACAGGTATGCATCCATCACCACAATTATGGTTTTTCCAATTTTTAGAACATTTTCATTACTCCAGAAAAGAAATAAATACAAAAAAGGGAAAACTTAAATCCTCCCATACCCCTAACTACCCCCCCTCCATTATTAACTCATAGTATTGGTATAGTATATTTGTTGCTTTTGATGAAATAATGTTAAAATACTACTAACTGTAGTACATAGTTTGCAATAGGTATATATTTTTCCTATATACACTTCTATTATTAACTTCTACTTATAATGTCATACATTTGTTCTAGTTCATGAAAGAAATTGCTAATATTTGTACAGTTAATCACAGAGATTACCCACTACAAGATTCACTGTTTTATACATTCCCATCTTTTAACCTCCAACTTTCGTTCTGGTGACATATGTGACTCTAAGCTTCCCCTTTCTACCACATTCATGCACCATTCAGCACTGTTAGTTATTCTCACAATAACGTGCTACCTTCATCTCTGTCCATTTCTAAACACTTAAATTCAACTTAGTTGAACATTCTGTTCATAATAAGCAACCACTCCCCATTCTTTAACCTTGTTCTATATCCTGGTAACTTATATTTCATGTCTATGAGTTTACATATTATAATTAGTTCATATCAGTGAAACCATGCGATATCTGTCCTTATATGTCTGACTTATTTCACTCAATGTAGTGCCCTGAAAGTTTCTTGATCAATGCATTTTTTAAAGACGGTTTTGTTAACCCACCATACTTTCCATCCCAAGTAAGCAATCAGTGGTTCCCTGTATAGTCATATATTTATGTATTCACCACCATTACCACTATCTATATGAGGATGTCTCCATTTCTTCCACAAAGAAGGAGGAGAAAGAGTCAAGGAAGGTGGAGAGACAAAAGAAAAAGAAAGAAAAAGATGACAGCTAAAACAACAAAAGGAATGATAGAGTTAACCTAAAGTAGAATAAAAGAGTTAGACATCATCACCAATGTCAAGAGTTTCATACCCCTCCCTTATGCCCCCCTCTTATATGCAGGTAGCTTTGGTATATTGCCTTTGTTTCATTAAAGGAAGCATAATGCAATGTTTCTGTTAACTGTAGTCTCTAGTTTGCATTGATTGTATTTTTCCCCAATCCCACCCTGTTTTTTACACCTTGCAAGGTTAACATTCATTTTTTCTCCATCATGTAAAAATATACTTGTACCTTTTATCACAGTCGTTGAGCACCCTAGGTTTCACTGAATTGTACAGTTCCAGTATCTTTCCTCTTTCCTTCTGGTATCCCACATGCTCCTAACCTTCCTCTTTCAACCATACTCACAGTCATCTTTTTTTCAGTGTACTTAATTGCTTTGCTGCCATCACCCCAGATTGTATTCTAAACCTCTCACTTCTGTCTTTTCGTATCCATCTGTAGTGCTCCCTTTAGTATTTCCTGTAGGGCAGGTATCTTGTTCACAAACTCTCTCAGTGTCTGTCTGTCGGAGAATATTTTAAACTCTCCCTCATATTTGAAGGGCAGTTTTGCCGGATGTAGGATTCTTGGTGGTTTTTCTCTTTCACTATCTTAAATATATCACCCCACTTCCTTCTTGCCTCCATGGCTTCTACTGAGAAATCCACACATAGTCTTATCGAGCTTCCTTTGTATGTGATGGATCACTTTTCTCTTGCTGCTTTCAGGATTCTCTCTTTGCCTTTGACATTTGATAATCTGATTATTAAGTGTCTTGGTGTAGGTCTATTTATATCTATTCTGTTTGGTGTACGCTGTGCTTCTTGTATCTGTAATTTTATGTTTTTCATAAGTGATGGGAAGTCTTCATTGATTATTTCCTCTATTATTGCTTCTGCCCCTTTTCCCTTCTCTTCTTCTGGGACAACCATGACATGTACATTCATGTGCTTCACGTTGTCATTCAATTCCCCGAGATGTTGTTTATATTTTTCTATTCTTTTCCCTAGCTGTTCTTTTGTGTGTAGGATTTCAGGTGTCTTGTTCTCCAGTTCTTGAGTGTTTTCTCCTGCCTCTTGGGATCTCCTGTTGTATGTTTCCATTGTATCTTTCATCTCTTGTGTTGTGCCTTTCATTTCCATAGATTCTGCTGGTTGTTTTTTTTCAAAGTTTCGATTTCTACCTCATGTTCGCCTAGTGTTTTCTTTATAGCCTTCATCCCTTTTGTTATATCTTCCCAGAACTCCTTGATTTTGTTTTTTATTCGATTTATCATATATTTTTTAAAATCTTTAATTGGCTCTTTCATTATAGTGGAACGTATCTCAGCTCTGTCTTGATTTAGGTGTAAGTTCGTTCCTTTGGCCATATCTTCATTTTTCCTAGTACAGATTGTAGTTTTCTGTTTCTAGGCATCTGGTTTCCTCCGTTACCTGAGTCAGATTTTCCCAGACTAGAATGGGTTCAGGTCTCAGCATGGGGTTAAGTTCAGCTTGTATCTTAGAAGAATGAAAGACTTTCCTGTGAGGTCTCCAGTTGCTGTGCTTTTCCTAACCTGCCCAGCAGGTGGTGCCTGTCAACCTGTTGCTCCTGAGTGATGTAAGGAGATGTGGCCCTTCAGTTTCTGTTTTGGCTGTTTTCCCCCATGCTCTGCTGTCTGGTTCTGAAGGGAAAGCTGGGCCCCACCTCCTTCCTCTTAGGGAAGATATACTCCCTGGGAAGTTATCATCAGCATTTGAATTGTCCCTGACTCTGTTATCTACACCCCTGTCTTCTTCAGAGCAGTGCAAACTGAAAATGACTGAGGCTCTCTCCTCTGAGCCCCTCAGGTTGAGAGAGAGAAAAAGGGATAGAAAGCCCCCTTTTAGAGCCAGTACACGGCACCCCAGTTTCAGTTGTCGGCCCGAGGTAACACCTGGTCTTCTGGGCTCCCCCTCCTGGGACAGATGAGTCTTCTGGTTCTTTAGGGTCAGTCATCACTAAAAGCCTCTGTCTGCTTGTGGGTTTGTAGCTTGTATTCAGCAGCCCACATTTGTCAATTAAAACCCCAGTTGGCGCAGTGTTGAGCTATATTCGCTTGCTGGGAGAGTGCTGCTTTCTACCACAGTGAGATTTTGCAGCTAAGCCTGCAGTAGGGAAAGGGCCTCCCAGCACAGTTTCACAGTTTTTGCTTACAGATTTTATGCTGTGATCTCAGGCATTCCTCCCAATCGAGGTTGGTGCACGATGCGTGGACAGTCATGGTTGTCCCCCAGCTGTTATTCCAAATTATTTACTGGTTTTTCCTGGTTGTTCATTTGTTGTTTCAGGGGATTAACTAAATTCCACTCCTCTCTATGCTGCCATGTTGCCCACTCCTCCTCTCGCTCAATTTTGAAGGTGAGCTTTTCTTGATAAAGAATTCCTGCCTGGCAGTTTTCTCTTTCAGAATTTTAAATATATTATACCACTCCCTTCTCACTTCCATGGTGCCTACTGAGTAGTCAGTACTTAGTCTTATGTTGTTTCCCTTCTATGTGGTGAATCGCTTCTCTCTTGCTGCTTTCCGACCTTTCTCTTTCTCTTCAGCGTTTGACAGTGTAATCAGATTGTGTCTCAGAGTGGGTTTATTTGGATTTATTGCATTTCGAGTTTGTTTGGCATCTTTAATTACCAGATTTATGTTGTTTAGAAGGGTTCGGAATTTGTCCCCAACAAAGTCTTCAAATACTCTTCCTAGCCGTTTACTCTTTTCTTCCCGTTCTGGAACACCAATAATTCTTATATTTGCATGATTCTTATTGTCTGTCATTTCCCTGAGATCCATTTCAAATTTTTCTTTTTTTTATTATTATTTGTTTTGTTCTTTCACTTTCAATCACCCTATCTTTAAGCTCACTAATTGATTCCTCTGCTTTTTCAAGTCTATTGTTATGTCTCTAACATTTTTAATTTAATCAACATTATCTTTTATTTCCATAAGATCCTCTATTTTTTTTTTTTTACCTTTGTAAATTCTTTATGCTCCTCTAGGATCTTTTTATGTCCTTTATATTGTGAGCCATGATTTTGATGTTTGTGTGTACTTCTTTCATAAATTGCTCCAAGTTCTGTGTCTTCTCTGGGTTTTTCATTTGGTCTTGTGTTCGAATCGTCTGGTTTCTTTCTATGGTTTATAATTTTCTGTTATTTTTGGCCTTTTGGCATTTGTTTATCTTGATAGGGTTCTTTTAGGATATGCATGATCATTTGAACATTCATCTATAATTTGACAGTTACAGCTTGGTGGAGTGCACTTTCCCTGACCTGTTAGCTCCTGAGCCACCTCTTACCCTCAAGCCAGTTCTTCCCCAATTCTTCTATACACTGAGTGGGTGTCCCAACCATGTGGCTGTCCAGTCAGTGTACCAATTTTCCGTGCGTTCTGGGGACTGTCAGCCCTGTGGGTGGGGTGTTTGCCCTGTGCAGTTTGTCAGGGAGTCCACTCCAGGACACAGTGTTCCCTGTCATTTCGGGGCTGTGGGTGGAATACTCTGGGGCTGCAGAGCTATGCATCTCACCTTCCAGCTCAAATGCCCCACAGTCCCTCTCTGCCATATGCCCATGAGTCCTTGGGATTGGTGGAGGGCTCCTGGCACTTCCTTGTGGCACCCCTGACTCTAGGCTTTGTACACCACGGTCTTCTGTGGTGGAAGTGTGGATGCTGTCACAAGCCTGCCGATCCCGAATTCTCTCAAGGAACCTCTCTGCTGCAGGTCTGTGAAGGGTTGTCTCCCAGCAAACTGCAATGATGGCTGCACAGGGTTGAAAAGGTACCCCTTTCCATGATTGTCTGTACGCTCCAATGGCCTGTGCCTGGCATGGGGGCTCTTGGCCGCAGGTCTGTGAAGGTTTATATCCCATGGCAGGTACTGAAGAGGGTGCCCAGTGTCTGTAATGCTCCTCTCCTCTGCACCATCAGCTGGCTTCAGCCGCCTGTTTCCCAGCGGCGTTCTGGGCTGAACAATCGCCCATATTAAATGCGGCCTCTCGGTTTCTCCAAGTAAACCCTCACTATTGGTGTAGAAGTCCCTGCCTAGTCGGTGGAAGACTGGAACTGCTGTTCTGGAGCAGTTTCTGTCCTTTATTTAGTGCTTTTCACAGAGGAGAATTTTGCTGTGTTTCTCCTAATCTGCCATCTTGGATCCTCCTGACTATTTCAAATTAATTTGATGATTGCCTTTTCCATTTCTGCAATGTAGACTGTTGGGGTTTTGATTGGGATTGCATTAAACCTGTAAATCATGATGTATAGAATTGACATTTTAGCAATATTTAGTGTTCCTATCCGTGAGTGGTGGAATGTCATTCTAATTGTTTTGATGACCTTTGATTTTGTTTTTTTTTTTTTCAGCACTTTTGTAGTTTTCCTTGTATAGGTCCATTATATCCTTTGTTCACTTTGGTCCTAGATATTTTTTTTCTTTACTTCCTCCTCAGATTGCTCATTACTAAGGTATCAAAACACTACTGATTTTTGCGTGTTGATCTTTTACCCTGGCGCTTCGCTGAACTAATTTATTAGCTCTAATGACTTTGTTGTAGATTTTTCATTTATATATATATATATATGTATATATATGTATATGTGTATATATGTGTATGTATATATATGTATATATGTATTTATGTATATATATAAATATAAATGATTATGTCACCTGAAAATAGTGAAAGTTTACTTCTTTCTTTCCAGTTTGGATGCCTTTTATATATTTTTCTTGCCTCATGTCTCTGCTAGAATTTTGGTACCATGTCAGTGGTAACAGTAGACAATTTTGTCTTGTTCCAGTTTTCGGTCTTTTACCTTTCAGTCTTTTACCTTTCAGTATGATGATAGCAGTGAGTTTTTCATATATGTCCCTTATCATGTCAAGGAAGTTTTCTTCTATTCTCATACTTCTAAGTGTTTTATCAAGAAAGGATGCCTTTTCTTTGTCAGTTGAGATGATCATGCGGATTTCTTCCTTTTGTTTTGCCACAGTGGTATATTACATTAGTTGAATTTCTTATGTTGAACCAGCCTTGCATTTGTGGGATAATGCCCATGTGATTATATTGTATTCTTTTAATGTGCTTTTGGATTCAATTTGCTAGTCTTTTGTTTAGGATTTTTGCACCTATGTTCATAAGAAAAATGTGTCTATAGTTTCATTTTGCATCTTTATCTTTCTTTATTAGAGTGGTGGTGACTTTATAGAATGAATTGGATGGTCTTTCCTCCTGTTCAATTTTTGAAAGAGTTTGAGGAGGATTTGTATTAATTTTTGGAATGTTTGTTAGAATTCACCTGAAAATCCATCTGGTCCTGGGAGTTTGCTGTGTTGGCAGGTTTTTGATGAATGTGTAAATTTCTTTAGTTGTAATTGGTTTGTGGACATCTTCTATTTCTTTTAGAGTCATTGTAGCATCATTGTATGTTGTTCATGTGTTTTTTTTGGAATTTGTCTATTTCATGTAGGTTGTTTAATTTGTTGTTTGGTCACAGTATCCTCATCCTTTTTTATTTCTATGGTCTGGTTTTTATTTACTTTGAATATGCATGGTTTTGACAGCCTTGCATATAGGGTTTTTTTCAGCTTGTTAGAGCTTTTTTATAATTAGAGAACTTGTAGGTTTATAGAAAAATCATGAAGAAAATACAGAGTTCCCATAAATTACAGAATTTTAGATATCAGAGGCAGGCATCTCCCAGTTTTCATGACAAAAATTCTAATAATTTCTCATGTGGAAAATGGAGTCATGCATTGAAAATATTCTCCATAAATTTGACAGCAAATGGAGATTGAGTTCTACACATGGTGATTTCTTATCACAGCCTTTGCAGAATGCTCAGAGTACGTTGTTAAAACACAACTCTGGGAGGATGATTCTGTAAGGGACCAGTCTAGGGTGGTGCCAAGCACTTTACATGTATTATCTCATTTGTTCCTTCAACAAGGCTATGTCAGAGTAGTTGATACTGTTCCCCTTATTTTACAGATGAGGAAACTGGGATTCAGATAGGGGAAGGGCCAGATCAGATAGCTGGGTGTGGTGGTGGGGAGTCAGTTAGCTTGTTAGATCTTTAATTTAATTCAATACATTGCAGACTAACAAAATCCTCTAAATTTTTGTTTTGATAGTGAAAGCAAGTTGAATACATTGGTACAGAAACTTCATGACTTCCTGGCACAGTCATCAGAAGAATCTGAAGAAACAAGTTCTCCTCCTAGACTTCCAATGAACCAAAGCATGGGTAAATAGAAAGAGAACGTGCTGTGTATTGTAGTCTTTTTTCCCCTTAATTTATTTGCGTTGAGCAGTGTTTAACATTTTTTAAATTATGGAAAATGACATTTCAGCAAGGTTTTTAACCCCCCCCTACTGTATCTATTCTTCAGCTAGTACCTGAGGGGTATACTAAAAGAAATGGGTATGAGTGATTTTCATTTAGATAATTAAAATACAAAGGTTTTTATAGTTATAGGGCATTAGAGAAGGAAGCAGTTACTAAGGTTTTATGCATAGTGGTGATGTCTTATAAACACAGGGTGATGAATATTGAGTATAAAAATATCTAGTATTAGAAGAGGTGGAGGTGGGAACAGTATAGAAATAATGTATTCTAGCAGTTATTCATTCATTATGAGCTAGATTTTCTATGGTTTGATAGCATCTATGAGTAGATTTGTTGCATGTTTTTAAAAAAATACTTATTAACACCTGTCTCTCCTCCTTTTTTTTAAATGCAATTTTATTGAGATACATTCACACACTGTACCATCCATCCAAAGTATATGATCAGTGGCTCACAGTATCATCACTTAGTTGTACATTCATCACCACAATCAATTTTAGAACATTTTTATTACTCCAAAAAAAAAAAAGACAACTGAAAACATCCCATACCCTTTATCCCTCCCTGTTAGTGACCCCCAGCATTGGTATGGTACATCTGCCACTGTTGATAAAAGAATATTGAAAAAATTACTGTTAAACATAGTCCATTGTTTGCAATAGGTGCATTTTTCCTCATATAGCACTCAACTCCTTTTAATAGTGACATATATTTGTTCTAGCTCATGAAAGGCCTATTTTATATTTGTACTGTTAATCACAGTCATTGTCTGCTGAAAAATTCACTGTATACATTCCCATGTTTTAACCTCTAGCTTTCCTTCTGTTGACATACATGACTCTAAACTTCCCCTACAACCACATTCACACACAATTTAGCACTGTTAATTATACTCACAGTAACATACTTCCATCACCTCTATCCATTTCTAAGCGTTTAAGTTCAAGCTGGTTAAAAATTCTGTACCTATTAAGCAATCACTCTCCATTCTGTAGTTTTATTCTGTCTCCTGGTAACCTATATTCTAGATTTTTTGTTTATAAGTTTGCATACTATAATTAGTTCATATTAGTGAAATCATATAACGTTTGTCCTTTTGTGACTGACTTATTTCTATCAAAATAATGTCCTCAAGGTTCATCCATGTTGTCATGTGCTTCAGGACTTTCCTTCATTTTAAAAATAGTTTATTGTAACATATATATAAAAAAATCCCGTTTTTACCATTTTAAGTGGAAAATGTAGTAGTATTAACTACATTTACAATGTTGTGCTACCAGCACCACCATTCATTATTAAAACTTTTTCATCACCCAAAACAGAAACTGTACCCTTTAAGCAACAACTCCCCACTCCTCCCTCCCCTAGTCAACATTTTTTCTTTCTGAATTTTTAGATATTTAATATGAGTAGACTCATACAATATTTTTCCTTTTGTGTCTGGCTTTTTTCACTCAGCATGATGTTTTTAAGGTTCATCCATGTTTTAGTGTGTATTGAGACATCATTCCTTTTTATGGATGAACAGTATCCAGTTGTGCATATATACTAAATATTCTTTATTGTTCATCTGTTGGACACTTTGGTTGCTTTCATCTTTTTGTTGTGAATAATTATGCTATAAACACTGCTGTACAAATATCTATTTGAGTCCTTGCTTTCAGTTCTTTTTGGTATATACCTAAGTGTAAAATTACTGGGTCATATGGTGTTTGGATTTGCTGAAGCTGCCAAAATGCAATATACCAGAAATGGATTGAGTTTTGCAATGGGGGGTTATTAGTTCAGAAATTTACAGTCTAAGGCCACGAAAATGTCCAACTTAAGGCATCAAGAGGTAGATACCTTCTCTGAATAAAGGCCAATGGCATCTGGGGTTCCTCTCTCACATGGGAAGGCAGTTGGCTGGCTCTTTTGAACCTTCTCTCCCGGATTTAGCTTCTGGTTTCAGTGGCTTTCTCCAAAATGTCTCTGGACTCATGTCTCAGCTCCTGTGGGTCCTTGCTTGTTTCTCCTGGGGAAAAACTCTGAATTATGTATCTTAGCTTGTCTCCAAAATGTCTCTCTCAGTTTCTATGAGTTTCTGTCTCTGTGAGCGCTCTTAAAGGACTCCAGTAAAGGATTAAGACCTACCCTGAATGGGTGTTGTCACATCTCAATGGAAACAACCTATTCAAAAGATCCCACCCACAATAGGTCTGCCCCGCAAGAACATAGTCTTTTATGGGGTACATAATAGTTTCAAACCAGCATATATGGTCATTTTGTTAAACTTTTTGAGGAGCCATCAAAGTCTTTCACAGTGGCTGACCATGCTTCATTCCCACCCACAAAGTAACAATTTGTGAGCATGTTTTCATGTGCTTATTGGCTATTTGTATACCTTTGGAGAAATTTCTATTAAACTTGGGTTTTTTCATCTTTTAGTTTTAACATTTGTCTTTTTATTGAGTTGTAGGAGATCTTTATATATTCTGGACATTATACCTTTATCAGATATCTGATTCAGAACCATTTTCTCCATTTCTGTAGGCTGACCTCTCATTTTTGATAATGTCCTTTGATGCACAAAAGGTTTTGATTTTGATGAATTTCTATTTATCTTTTATTTTGATTGTTGCTCTGGCTTTTGGTGCTGTATCTGAGAATCCAATGCCAAATATGGCATCCTGAATATTTTCCCCGATGTTTGCTTCTGAGAGTTTTATAATTTTTTTCTTATATTTAGGCCATTTATCCATTTTGAATTAATTTTAGTATGTGGTGTGAGGTAGTGATCCACTTAATTCTTTCTCATGTTGACTGCTAGTTTTCCTAGCACCATTTGTTGAAGATACTGTGCTTTTCCAGCTTAATATACCTGAGGCCCTTTTCAAATTGATTGCCCATAGATGTGTGGGTTTACCAGGGGCTCTCAGTTCTATTCCATTAATATATATGTCTATCCTTGTGCCAGTACCACTATGTTTTAATTACTATAACTTTGTAGTAAATTTTGAAATTAGAAAGTAAGAGACTTCCAACTTTGCAATATTGATTTTGGCTCTTTGGGACCCGTTGTGATTCTATATGAATTTGAGGGTCAGCTTTTCCTTTTCTGCAAAAAAAGACTGCTGGGATTTTTTAATGCATTTTTATTGTGAACTTTTACATGTATACATAACAGTGATAAGTTTCAAAGTAGAAATTAACAAGTAGTTAGAATGCAAATTTCAAAGAATGTCATGGGTCACAATTCTACAACTTCAGCTATTTGCATTATTGTAAAATATATCATACATAGAGAAGATGTTAACTTTTGCTGTACGGCTCAATAAGCAGTTATATAGGTAATTAAAAAAATTGTTATGGGTTCCAGTTCCATAGCTACAGTTCTTTCCTTGTTATTCAATGTAAGGTATATGCAGAAAGGTGAAGACTTTCAAATCACAATTCAATGAGTAGCTATAGAGCAAATTTCTAAGGGTGTTATAGGTTAGAGTTCTACCATGTTATTTACCTACTTCCAGCTTTTCCAGCACCCCAGCATCTAAAAAAATATATAAATTTATATAAAGTTTCAGTATTCACAGACCATTGTTGAATATTATTTTGTTTGCTTCCTTCCTCTCACTTAATCTCTTTCTCCATCTTCAGGAGTGTCTGGACAGTGAGTCCCTAACTTGTTCATATTGAAAGGGGGTGTCGACAGCATGGGGAAGGTGGCTGTATCTCATTGTTGATATTAAAGAGGCTGTTGCCTCTGGGTTTTGGGACTTGTCTGGTATAGGAACACTGGTGGATTTAAGTTTCTGAAAGGTAAAACTTAGTGAGTGACTCTTCTATAGAATCTTAGGTAGGGACCTAGGTACTTGGGAACTACTTTTGGTAAGGGTAAGACATACTGTGGCCATTTGGGATGTCTAGCTGGAGCTTGCATAAGAGAAACCTCCAAGATAGCCTCTCGACTCAATTTGGGATCTCTCAGCCACTGTGACCTCAGCTTGTTACCTTTCTTTTTACCTCCTTTTGGTCAAGTAGGCATTTTCAGTCCCTCACTGCCTGGGCCAGGCTCATTCCTGGGAGTCATGTACCTTGTTGGGGGGAGGTTAATGAATTTATTTGCTGAGTTGGGCTTAGAGAGAAAAAGGCCACAATTGAGTAACAAAAGAGGTTCCCTGGAGGTGCCTCTTTGGCATAATTATAGGAGGGCTCTGCCTCCTATTTACAACCCTAAATTTCACAAGAGCAAGCCTCAATTTGAGGGCTTGATTTATTAAGTAGTGGGTTCCTAATTTCACTTAATATATATTCTATCCCAAGGTAAACGGTCAGTTTCTTACATTTTTATCTTCACTTAGTTGTACAGTCATCATCACTCTCAACTTTAAACAATTATCATAACATAATACATCCCAGAGCTCTTGTCAACTGCTAATTATTCAACCCTAGTATTAGTGTAGTGTTGATAAGATATTCCTATTAAATTTAGTCTATGTAGTGGGTAGTTTTTCCATACCACTCTGTTAAACCTCTGCACCAGTGTCATACCTCATAAGTATATCATGCTAACACTTATTTAGGTTTGTGGTGCTACTCTGTGGGTTACATGCCTTTAAACCGTTTACGAACATGTTCACCTTCAATGCGTCACTGATAATTCTAATCCCATTAATGTACCATAGTCACACCTGACCATATCCATACCATTAAGTTCACCCACATTATCATATTTGTACCTACTAGATTATTGTTCCCCCTTCACTAGCTTATGTCTATCTCTAGGTCTCCTATATTCTGCAGTATAAGATACTTATTTTACATTTTTCATAGAGTTGACATTATGGTAACATACAATATCTCCCCTTTTGTGTCTGACTTATTTCACTCAGCATTATGTCTTCAAGGTTCATCCATGTGGTCATGTTTCTCAACCTGATTCCTTCTTACTGCTGTGTTGTTTCCATTGTGTGTATTTACCACATAGTGTTTATCCACTTGTCTGCTGAAGGAAACTTGGATTGTTTCCATACCTTGGCAGTTGTAAACAATGCCACTATGAACATCGGTCTGCAAATATCTGTTCATGTCACTGGTTTCGTATCTTCTCTGTATATACTGAAAAGTGAAATTGCTGGATCGTAGGGTAACTCAATATCTAGTTTTCTGAGGAACCACCAAACGGTCTTCCAGAGTGGCTGTACCATTACATAGTCCCACCAGCAATGAATAAGAGTTCCAATTTTTCCACATCCTCTCCAGCATTTTTAGTTTACTGTTCATTTAATGGTAGGCATTCTTATTGGTGTGAGATGATAGCTCATTGTAGTCTTGATTTGCATCTCCCTAATAGCTAGTGAAGATGAACATTTTTTATATGCTTTTTTCCATTTGCATTTCTTCTTCAAAGAAATGTCTTTTCATATCTTTTACTCATTTTATAATTGGGCTGTTTGTACTATTGTCATTGAGTTATAAGATTTCTTTATATATGCAAGATATCAGTCTCTTATCAGATACATGGTGTTCTAGTTTGCTAATGCTGCCGGGATGCAAAATACCAGAAATGGATTGGCTTTTATAAAAGGGGTTTATTTGGTTACACAGTTAGAGTCTTAAGGCCATAAAGAGTCCGAGGTAATACATCAGCAATTAGGTACCTTCACTGGAGGATGGCCAATGGCATCCGGAAAACCTCTGTGAGCTGGGAAGGTATGTGGCTGGTGTCTGCTCCAGACTTCTGGTTTCAAAATGGCTTTCTCCCAGGTTGTTCTTCTCTAGGCCACAGCTCCTCTTCAAAATGTCACTCTCAGTTGCTCTTGGGGCGTTTGTCCTCTCAGCTTCTCCGGAGGAATAGTCTGCTTTCAACGGCTGTCTTCAAATTGTCTCTCATCTGCAGCTACTCTCTCAGCTTCTGTGCGTTCTTCAAAGTGTCCCTCTTGGCTGTAGCAAGCTCGCTCCTTCTGTCTGAGCTTATATCGTGCTCTAGTAAACTAATCAAGGCCCATGCTGAATGGGCGGGGCCACACCTCCACAGAAATTATCCAGAGTTATCACCCACAGTTGGGTTGGGCTCATTTCCATGGAAACAACCTAATCCAAATGTTCCAACTTAATCCCCACTAATATGTCTGGCACCACAAGATTGCATCAAAGAACATGGCTTTTTCTGGGGGAGATAATATATACAAACCGGTACACATGGTTTCCAAATATTTTCTGCCATTGCATTGGCTGCCTTGTTACCTTTTTAACAAATTGCTTTGAGGTACAGAAGCTTTTGATTTTGAGGAGTTCCCATTTATCTATTTTTTTTTTCATTGCCTGTGCATGGGTATAAGGTCTAAGAAGTGACCTCTTAATACTAGGTCTTGAAGAGGTTTCCCTACATTATCTTGTAGGAGTTTTATGGTACTGTCTCTTATATTGAGGTCTTTGAATTTGTTTATAAGCTCAAGTAGTAGTGTCATTGACTTCTCATGGTTTTCCAAATATAAGATCGTATTATCTGCAAATAATAACAGTTTTATGTTTTTATTTCCAATTTGGGTGCCTTTTATTTCTTTGTCTTGCAGGATTGCTCTGGTTAGAACTTCTGGCACAATGTTGAATAATAGTGGTGACCGTGGGCATCCTTGTCTCATTCCTGAACTTAGAGGGAAGGCTTTCAGTCTTGCACCATTATTATGTTGGCTGTGGGTTTTTTATATATGCCCTTTATCCTACTGAGGAAGTTTCCTTCAATTCCTACCTTTTGAAGTGTTTTTATCAAAAAGAGGATGCTGAATTTTGTCGAATGCTTTTCCAGCATCTGTTGAGATGATCATTTGAATTTTCCCTTTTTATTTGTTAATGTGTTGTGTTACATTGATTGATTTTCTTACGTTGAACCACCCTTGCATGTCTGAGATGAACCCCACTTGGTCATGGTGTATGATTTTTTAAATGTGTCTTTGGATTCGATTTGCAAGTATTTTGTTGATAATTTTTGCATCCATATTCATTAGGGAGATTGGCCTGTGGTTTCCCTTTCTTGTGGCATCTTTATCTGGTTTTGGTATTAGGGTGATGTTAGCTTCTTAAAATGAGTTGTGTAGCGTTCCATTTTCTTCAATTTTTTTAAAGAGTTGAGTAGGAATGGTGTCAGTTCTTTTTCGAAAGTTTGGTAGAATTCTTGTGTAAAGCCATCTGCCCCTGGGCTTTTATTTGTAGGAAGCTTTTTTTTTAAACTTTATTTGTTGTAAAATTAAACAAACAAACAGCAAAAAACCCCCACAGCATTTCAAACAAAACAAAGCAAAATATTAAGAAAAGCAAATTACCTAAAATAACTACTTTGCTTCAAACATGTTCTGTAGGAAGCTTTTTGATTACTGGTTGGATCTCTTTACTTTTGATTGGTTTGCTGAGGTCTTCTATTTCTTCTCTGGTCAGTCTAGGTTGTTCCTGTGTTTCCAGGAAATTATCCATTTCTTCTGAATTATCTAGTTTGTTGGTGTAGAGTTGGTCATAGTATCCTCTTAGGATTTTTTCAATTTCTTTGGGATTCGCAGTAATGTCCCTCCTCTCGTTTATTATTTTGTTTATTTGGTTCTTCTCTCTTTTTGACTTTTTAAATCTAGCTAAAGGTTTGTCAATCTGGTTGATCTTCTCAAAGAACCAACTTTTGGCCTTATTTATTTTTTCTATTGTTTTTTGTTCTCTGTATAATTTATTTCTGCTTTAATGTTTGTTATTTCTTTTCTACTTGCTTTATGATTAGTTTGCTGATCCTTTTTGGCTTCTTCAGTTGTTCCATTAGTTCTTTGATTTTTGCTCTTTCATCCTTTTTAATGTATGCATTTAGAGCTATAAATTTCCTCCTCAATACTGCCTTCACTGCATCCCGTAAGTTTTGATGTGTTGTGCTCTCGTTTTCATTCTTTAGAAATTTAGCATTTTCTCTTGCAATTTCTTTGACCCACTGATTGTTTAGGACTGTGTTGTTTAACCTCCAGATATTTGTGAGTGTTCTAGATCTTTGATGGTTATTGACATTTAGTTGCATTCCATTTTGGTCAGAGAATGTGCTTTGAGTAATTTCAGTCTTTTTAAATTTATTGAGGCTTGTTTTCTGCCCCAGCATATGATCTGTCCTGGAGAAACTTCCATGAGCAGTAGAGAAGAATGTATATCCTGGTAATTTGGGGTATAATCCTCTCTATATTTCTGTTAAACCTAATTCTTTTATTACATTGTTTAGGTTCTCAATTTCCTTATTGGTCCTGTCTCTTGTTGATTCATCTATAGGAGAGATTTGTGTATTGAGGTCTCCCACAGTTATTGTGGAAACATCTATTGATTCCTTCAGTTTTGCCAATATTTTTTTCATGTACTTTAGAGTACCTTGATTGGGTGCATAAACATTTATGATTGTTATTTCTTCTTGGCAACTTGTCCGTTTTATTCGTATATAGTGTTCTTCTTTGTCTCTTGTGACATTCTTGCATTTAATGTCTATTTTATCTGAGATTAGTATAGATACCCTTGCTTTCTTTGGGTGCAGCTTGCATGGAATATTTTTTTCCATCCTTTCACTTTCAATCTCTTTGTGTCACTGGGTCTAAGGTGAGTCTCTTATAAACAGCATATTTTTTCTTGGTATAGAAATTAGATCAATTTTATTTTTTTTAAATATTTCACAACTGTAATTTTGGTTATTTGACAAATTTCAGCATAAACTCCAAACTATAGATGTGTTCAACAAAAAAGCCATTTACTCTTGGCCGTTTTACTGTAGGCGAAGTTTCATACTGCATCAGAATTGTCAGAGGTGCAGTAGCAGATGTAGGGGCATAAGATTAAAGAAATAAGATGTTTTCTTCCAACTGCTCCTTACCTGAGAAACAACATAATAGAAACGTACATTAATGGCTACTACAACCCCTGAAATGCAGGATAAAAATCCACAGTCTTGTCTATTTAAAAGGATGAAACTAATAAAACAGTATAACAATCTGTTTTTATCCGTAGGTTAACAATTCCAAAGTCCAATTTTTTTGACTGCAATTTTACTAGGTGTTTTGGGGTGTTAGGAGAATAAGAGAGATAGGGGAAGACTGGCAGTGCATGCCGAGTTTGCAGAGTTGGGACAGTGGTTCAAATTAGTCAGTATCCAGATTAGGACAGTGTTTTGTGGTGTGCTGGAAAGGATTTTAAGGATCGATATTTTCTCAGCCCTCACACCATTTAATGAGTGCTGTCAGTGGGTTTAAGGAATAGGTAGGGATGGGGTAAGGTGAAAGAAAGTGAAAGAAGGAAAATGAAAAATGGAAGAAATGTTTCAGTGTTGCAGAATATGAAGAGGCCATCAGAGAAATTACTTTAGTTGCCACCCAGAAGTGCTCTTCCTGTCCCTGGATTAACAAACACCAAGTTGAGAGCACAATTTGAGTAGGCATTATACTTTAGCTTTAATAAAATGGCACTGATTTGCCCTGAGAATACATGTCTGATTTAGTAAAAAGTATCACTGAATATTCAGAAGTATAGCTTGGCCACATCACGTAAGAGCAATAATGCTAACTATTGGAGTAATAACAAGCAGAGGTCCTGACAGGACTGTCTTGAAGAAACTTAAGATGTATTTTTAGTTCAGCAGTACAAGAGTATTGAACAGTTTGTAAAGAGAACACAAACATGCCCCTTCCAATTCATCAAAACAATCCAATAATCCTTACTATCTCAATTTGCCAAAAACTATATAATTGTCCTAGTCAGATGTATCTTTCAAAAGTGAAATGTTTCTCAAATTAGGAGCTACTGGGACGTGAAATAAAGATGTCATTCATTTCAGACTTTAGCTAGTTTTCATAAAGTATATATCTCCACATTCAGTTTACTCCAGCATTCATTTATAATAAACTGGACACTGATTAAAATTAGCCATTTCCCACAACTCTGAAATCATGTAAATGGACAATAAAGCTCAGTTAATCAATCATCATGCAGTGGTAAAACAGCCTAGAAGTATGACTTCAGTAAACTGAGCTTTGAGGCAGAACAAAAAATAGAAAAATTAAAAACCTGTCTACACTATGCACCAATAATGGAAGCTAAGCAATTACACCTAGGAATCCTTAGTGACAGGTCTTTCCCAGTTGCAAATCCTGAGATTTGAAGTACTGTGACTTTTCAGAGGGCAGGTTGGTTTAATGAGGAAATTTTACCTTTAATAAAGAGATAATCAACAATATTTTATTTTGGGCCCTTATGCAGCATTTCACAGATCCTCAACAAGTTTTGAGGTAGGTTAAATATTAGCATTGTATGTTATAAATTAAAACTCAGGGAGAGGTTATCATCTGTCCCAAACCACAGCAGGAGTCCTATCATGATCAGGAATAACATGGTCTCCCTGATCTGTCAGATTAATCATCTCACTTGTGTGAATTTAATGGTGATAGCTTGTAAAAATCCATAAAAAAACAAAAGGCTAGATGTCTTAGAAATTCTGCTTTGGAATATTACATAATTCTTAAATTGATTCTACAATGATTATATGTATTTTGAGTTAATCTACCTGCTCCCATTATAAATATATTCATATATTACTGATGCTTAAAGCTACAAATGAGCACGTTACTGATTTCGTTCTGTTCTGCTTTGGGGAGTGGCGGAGCAGGAAGACAATCAGCGAGTTTTCCTCAGGGTGCTAGGCAGCCCTTAAATGCAGGTGCTGTGCTCAAGGCACCATCTACTATTATTTGGGATCATAGGGAAGCAGGTATACAAATGAAACCAAGATCCAGAAAGGATGCCTGAATCCAAAAGAGAGGAGGCTCTGTGCACGTTAAGGATTGGAAGAAAAATATTATCCTTTCAGGCTACTGATGCCCATTATCATGCTACAGCATTACTACTTACGGGAAGAGATCTTCAAAGAGTGGTAAATATGTCCCAATTAAAGTTCTTACCAACGAGATCAACCACAAGTAATATAAAATCAATATTTTTCTTAAAGTGACAGCTATAGAAGCAGAATATCTAATTAAATATTTTAATTTGGGTATCTTCTACCTATCACGTAAATTGCTCTAATTGTAACAAGCCTAATTCACTTAACTCATGCTGACATGTATTTGTTTCATCATAAAGTTCCTTTTATTTAAACAATGATTAAATATAAATAATACAGGATTAAGAGTGTTTAATTAACAACTGAGAAATTGTAAGGAAAACACCATTATTAGCATTAAATACAGCATTCAACAGAGCAAATTTACAGGATTAGAACACAGATAGCTATGCTTCTAAATAGACCAAACAGCCCAACTCCATTTGAGTAAAAGAAGAAAAAGGGAGGGGTGAAGAGCAGGGGACACAGTATTGAAACCTTTTATTCTAGTGCCCCCAAAGTTGACTGTGAAGTAAAAATTTCTACATTAAAAAAGTTTATATCAATTACATGAGTTGCAATTTTCATAAAAGTCAGAATGAAATGGTCTGTCTGCACAGGACAAAAGATACGCTTGAGCAACATACCGTATTTGCACAAGGCCACTGAATGTCATGGATATTAGTAACAAATTAAAAAGGCTTAAAGTCTATAGCAGACTGAGTAAAGATTTCAGTCTGGTGTTCTGTAGGCCCTGGATTGTTAAACTATTCTTTTTTTTTCCTAAATATTTCAATTATATTGAGTTATATTCACAAACCATACTTTGAACAATTGATTGTACACCATGGATGACTGTAATCTAATCTTACTGTATAAAAGCTCTAATGGGCATACAGAATTTTGTGTAGGAACTCTTGTGCTTATAGTTGGCACATCTACTTTTTAAAGTGTGAAATTAATACATTTGTGAGAGGTTGTGCAAAATTATTGTATTTTCAAAAATAGCACAAAAGTGAATTCAATAGTTGATGCACATGCACACGTCATTCACATCATCAACAGCAAGTATTCTACCACTATAGAACTGAATAAGAATACTAGCTTCAATAGCAGCTGTTAAGCACTTGAGTCATATAAGGTACACCAGAATGGGCAAATATTGCCCAAGTAAAATTCTTTTGTTGAAGCTGAAACAAGTTTAAGGCCTATTCTCGTTTGCTAATGCTGCCAGAATGTAAAACACCATAAATGGATTGGCTTTTATAAAAGGGGGTTTATTTGGTTACACAGTTACAGTCTTAAGGCCATAAAGTGTCCAAGGTAACACATTGGCAATTGGGTACTGTCACTGGAGGATGGCTAATGGTGTCCGGAAAACCTCTGTTAGCTGGGGAGGTGCATGGCTGGCGTCTGCTCTGGAGTTCTGGTTTCAAAATGGCTTTCTCCCAGGACGTTCCTCTCTAGGCTGTCACTCAAAAATGTCACTCTCAGTTGCTCTGGGGGTGTTTTTCCTCTCTTAGCTTCTCCCGAGCAAAATATGCTTTCACTGGCTGTCTTCAAACTGTCTCTGATCTGCAGCTGTTCTCTCAGCCCCTTGCGTTCTTCAAAGTGTCCCTCTTGGCTGTAGCAAGCTTGCTCCTTCTGTCTGAGCTTATATAGTGCTCTAGTAAACTAATCAAGGCCTATGCTGAATGGGCGGGGCCACACCTCCATGGAAACTATCCAGTCTGAGTTATCACCCACAGTTGGGTGGGGCGCATTTCCATGGAAAGAATCTAATCCAAACGTTCCAATTTAATCCCCACTAATATGTCTGCCCCACAAGATTGCATCAAAGAATATGGCTTTTTCTGGGGATATAATACATTCAAACCGGCACAAGTCCATTCACGTTCAAGCACAGAGCCCCATCTATTGGTTTGTGTCTGAGATACGTAACCTTTCTCCCAACTTGTGGTCTTAAACTTCTGTTTTACAAAATCCAAAAGAAATCAATACAATAGAAGTTATATTAAGAGTAACGTGCAAAGCTATAATTAAGATGAAGTAAGGAAAATCCAAAACATTAAAATTATAAAACTTGTTACTTGTTAAAACCAGCACTACAGTGGGAGTAGGTAATATATATAATTATTTTCTAGTAGGTTACTTTATGTTGTGCTAACATTTCCCTTTCATCAATGCACTGTTAAACTAATCAAAACTGTACATGTATGTATGCCTTACAACAGCAGCATACACTACTGCTACCTGCAGTGCTGTCGGTCTCAAATGAGTGAATGAAAGGAAGCAAAAGCCGAGAGTGGAGTCTGAATGTGGTCACCAGTGACCTCCATCTTATCCGAGGCTGCAGCAGGAAGTTACTTGTTCTTCATTTACACTTTAGCCATGTTGTAATCCCCTGAATCAAAATATTTTTTCCCTTTCTATGATTGTTTTCTTAAGAAACTTGAATCTACAGGCTTTTGTCCCAGATGAGGATACCTTGTTTTAATTTTGATTCTTCAGCTTTATCTTGGACTAGTCACTTTATCTTCCATTTCCTTCTGCTCCTCTGGGGATTTCTGTGGACATAGCGCTCCCTCTAACCCCACTTATCCCTGTAAACAACATATTGATGGTTCATATTTTTTAATCCATTCTACCATTCTGTATCATTTAATTGGAGAGTTTAATCCATTCACATTCAGTATTATTACAGTGAAGGCAGTTCTTGAATCAGCCATCTTAAGCTTTGTTTTTTATTTGTTACATCTATTTTTTTATTTTATCATAATTTTTTAATCCAATTATGTTGAGATATTTTCGCATACCATGCAGTCATACAAAGCATACAATCAGTTCACAGTGCCATTGTATAGTTGTGCGTTCATCACCAAAATTAACTTTTGAACATTTTCACTACCACACACACACGAAAGTAATAGGAATAAAAATTGAAGTGAAAGAGAACAATTAAAGTAAAAAAGAACACTGGGTGCCTTTTTTTTTTCACCCCTGTTTTTCTACTTATCCATCCATACACTGGACAAAGGGGAGTGTGATTCACATGGCCTTCCCAATCAGATTATCACCCTCATAAGCTACATTGTTATACAATCGTCTGCAAGATTCAAGGTTCTGGGTTGTAGTTTGATAGTTTCAGGTATTTACTGCTAACTATTCCAATTCATTAGAACCTAACAAGGGTTGTCTATATTGTGCATAAGAGTGCCCACCAGAGTGACCTCTCGGCTCCTTTTGGAATCTCTCAGCCACTGAAACTTATTTCATTTCCTTTCACATCCCGCTTTTGGTCAAGAAGATGTTCTCCATCCCATGATGCCGGGTCTAGATTCCTCCCCTGGAGTCATATTCCACACTGCCAGGGAGATTTACACCCCTAGGTGTCAGATCCTGCGTAGGGGGGGAGGGCAGTGATTTCACCTGCCAAGTTTACCTCTCTCTCTTTGTTTCCTTTACATTACCCTTACTGAAACTCTTCAGTTCTGTGCCCTTCTACAGAACTTTCTTTCCTGTTTTTTTTTTCTCAGCCAGTAGAGCTCCCTTTAGTATTTCTTGTAGGGCCGATCTTGTTAACAAATTCTGTCAGCATTTGTTTGTGAAAGTTTTAAGCTCTCCCTCATTTTTTTTGTTTAGCTGGTATGTATCTATGTTTTTTTAATGAAATTTTATTGAGATATATTCACATACCATATAACCCATCCAAAGTTTACAATCAGTGGCTTATAGTATCATCATATGGTTGTGCATTCATCACCACAATCAATTTTGAAATGTTTTCATTATTCCAAATAAAGAAAAAATAAAAAAGAACATCCAAAACATCCCATACCCCCTACCACAATGCCCATTACCTATCTATCTGTCTATCTATCTATCTGTCTGTCTGTCTATTTATATATATATTTGTCTTTATTTTATTACTAATTATTAATTACTATTCTGTCTATATATATGTTTGTGTCTTTATTTTATTACTATGTTACTATTTGTGTCTTTCTTTTATTACTAGTAATTTATTACTAATAAGACCAGGTCTTATTGGTCATTATGTCTTTTTTTTCTTTTGTTAAATTTGTTTTTTTTTTTAATTAAATTCAGTTTTATTGAAATATACTCACATACCATACAATCATCCATGGTGTACAATCAACTGTTCACAGTATGATCATATAGTTATGCATTCATCACCACATTTTATTTCTGAACATTTTCCTTGCATCAGAAAGAATCAGAGTAAGAATAAAAAATAAAAGTAAACGCCCCCAAATCATCCACCCCCATCCCACCCTATTTTTCATTTAGTTTTTGTCCCCATTTTGCTACTCATCCATCTATACACTAGATAAAAGGAGTGTGATCCACAAGGTTTTCACAATCACACTGTCATCCCTTGTAACCTACATTGTTATACAATTGTCTTCAGGAGTCCAGATTATTTATTGGGTTGGAGTTTGATAGTTTCATGTATTTACTTCTAGCTATTCCAATACATTAAAACCTAAGAGGTATTATCTATATAGTGCATAAGAATGTCCAGCAGAGTGACCTCTTGACTCTATTTGAAATCTCTCAGCCACCAAAACTATTTCGTCTCCTTTTGCATTCCTCTTTTGGTCAAGAAGATATTCTCAATCCCATGATGCCAGGTCCAGATTCATCCCCAGGAGTCATATCCTGCATTGCCAGGGAGAATTACACCCCTGGGTGTCGGGTCCCACGTAGGGGGGAGGGCAGTGAGTTCACCTGCTGAGATGGCTCAGTTAGAGAGAGAGAGAGAGAGAGAGAGAGGGCCACATCTGAGCAACAAAGAGGTACTCAGGGGGAGACTCTTAGGCACAATTATATGCAAGTTTAGCCTCTCCTTTGCAGTAACGAGCTTCATAAGGGCAAGTCCCATGATAGAGGGCTCAGCACATCAAACCACCAGTCCTAATGTTTGTGACAGCATCAACATCAGTCTAGGTGAGGAAGTCCAACACTTTTGCACTTTCCCCCAGCTCCTCATGGGGGCCCTGTAAATATATTTTTATTGTCTGCCCAAATTACTTTGGGATGTGTCACTATTTCACTCTAAACTATACTAACCTACCGTATCTCACTTCCTATTCAAAGTTCCATGTAATTGCAGAATGCTGATCCCTTAGTGTATAACCTGATCGGTCTCTGGAACAATGGGTATCTCAGTGACACGTGAAACTCAGAGCTAGGGCTCAGCAGATGTGAATGTCAATGTTAGTGCATACAGCAACTGTTAAAAAAAAAAAAAAGCTGAAAAAGAGCCCAGACTTCAATTAGTGATATGAATGAAGCAGATCTGGTTAAGACTGGGGCAAACCAGGCCAAAGGGTAAAGGTCAAAACTGACTGTGTTTTAAAACTTCACCTTCCTTGTGAGACCAAGGGAAGAGATGTTTATTTGGCACATGTCTGTATTTTCTGAACAGTATAACTCTACAGTTGGTTTGTTCAAACACCACAATTATATGTTTTTCCTTAAAGGTTTTTATCAAACAAAACCGAAGTAAAGGAATAAGAAAAATCAAATATCCTAGAATAACTACACTACTTCCAACATATTCCTATTCTACCCCAAGAAAATACACAGACTGTAACTCAGGAAAAGAATAAGAAAACAGATAACCTAAGATAACTATATTTCTGTGAACTTGTTCCTACCATACCCATCACAAACCATAGTTGTGAATTCACAGAACGTTGAATTTACCCATAATAACTTACCTGTTCTTATTAGATTATCATTCCCCCTTAACTAATTGCTATCTATAGCTAGATCCCCTACATTCTACATTATAAACCGTTTATTTTACATTTCTCAGTATTCACATTAGTGGTAACATATAGTATTTCTCTTTTTGTGCCTGGCTTATTTCGCTCAGCATTATGTCTTCAAGGTTCATCCATGTTGTCATATGTTTCACAACATCTTTCCTTCTTACAGTTGCATTGTGTTCCGTCTTGTGAATATACCACATTTTATTTATCCACTCATCTGTTGAAGGACATTTAGGTTGTTTCCATCTCTTGGCAATTGTGAACATTGCTGCTGTGAACATTGGCGTGCAGATATCTGTTCGTGTCACTACTTTCAGATCTTCTGGGTATTTACCAAGAAGTGTTATTGCTAGATCGAAGGGTAATTCTGTATCTAGTTTTCTAAGGAACCGCCAGACTGTCTTCCAGAGCGGCTTTAGCGTTAGACAGTCCCACCCACAATGGATAAGAGTTCCAGTTTCTCCACATCCTCTCCAGCATTTGTAGTTACCTGTTTGTTTAATGGTAGCCATATTAATTGGTGTAAGATGGTATCTCATTGTGGTCTTAATTTGCATCTCCCTAATAGCTAGTGAAGCTGAACATTTTTTCATGTGTTTTTTTGGCCATTTGTATTTCCTCTTCAGAGAACTGTCTCTTCATATCTTTTGCCCATTTTCTATTTGGGCTGTCTGTACTATTGTCATTGAGTTGTAGGATTTCTTTATATATGCAAGATATCAGTCTACTGTCAGATATACGGTTTCCAAAATATTTTTCTCATTGATTTGGCTGCCTCTTCACCTTTTTGACAAATTTCTTTGAGGCAAAGAAGCTTGTAAGTTTGAGGAGATCCCATTTATTTATTTTTTCTTTTGTTGCTTGTGTTTTGGGTGTAAGGTCTAGGAAGTGACCTCCTAACACAAGGTCCTAAAGATGTTCCCTTACATTATCTTCTAGGAGTTTTATGGTGCTGTCTCTTATGTTGAGGTCTTTAATCCATTTTGAGTTAATTTTTGTGTGGGGTGTGAGGTAGGGATCCTCTTTCATTCTTTTGTTATGGATATCCAGCTCTCCAAGCACCATTTGTTGAAAAGACTGTTATGTTCCAGTTCAGTGGTTTTGGGGGCCTTATCAAAGATCAGTTGACTGTAGATCTGAGCTTTGTCTCCGAATTCTCAATTCGATTCCATTGATCAATATGTCTGTCTTTGTGCCAATACCATGCTATTTTGACTACTGTGGCTTTATAATAAACTTCAAAGTCAGGGAATGTAAGTCCTCTTGTTTCATTTTTCTCTTTTAGAATGTTTTTAGCAATTTGAGACATCTTCCCCTTCCAGACAAATTTGGTAACTAGCTTTTCCAAGTCTGTGAAGAAGGTCGTTGGAATTTTGATAGAGATTGCATTGAATCTGTAGATGACTTTAGTTGAAGTTGACATGTTAATGACATTTAGCCTTCCTATCCTTGAACATGGAATATTTTTCCATCTTTTTAGGTCCCTTTCTATTTGTTTTATTAGAGTTACGTAGTTTTCTTTGTTGAGGTCTTTTCCATCTTTGGTTAAGTTTGTTCCTAGGTACTTGACTTTTTTAGTTGCTAAAGAAAATGGTATCTTTTTCTTCACTGTCTCTTCAGTTTCGTCATTTCTAGTGTATAGGAACATTACTGACTTACGTGCATTAATCTTGTATCCCGCTACTTTTCTAAATTTGTTTATTAGCTCTAGCAGCTGTGTCGTTTGGCTTCTCAGTGTTTTCTACATATAAGACCATATCATCTGCAAATACTGACAGTTTTACTTCTTCCTTTACAATTTGGATGCCTTTTATTTCTTTGTCTTGCCGGATTGCCCTGGCTAGCACTTGTAGCACAATGTTGAACAACAGTGGTAACAGCAGGCATCCTTGTCTCATTCCTGATCTTAGAGGGAAGGCTTTCAGTCTCTCACCATTGAGTACTATGCTGGCTGTGGGTTTTTCATATATGCTCTTTATCATATTGAGAAAGTTTCCTTCAATTCCTACCTTTGAAGTGTTTTTATCAAGAAGGAATGTTGGATTTTGTCGAAGGCTTTTTCAGCATCTATTGAGATGATCATTTGATTTTTAATTTTTTGATTTGTTAATGTTTTGTAATACATTGATTGATTTTCTTATATTGAACCTTCCTTGCATGCCTGTTATGAACCCCACTTGGTCATGATGTATGATTTTTTTAATGTGTCTTTGGATTCGATTTGCAAGTATTTTGTTGATAATTTTTACATCTATATTTATTAGGGAGATAGGCCTGTAGTTTTGCTTTCTTGTAGCATCTTTACGTGGTTTTGGTGTTAGAGGGATGTTAGCTTCATAAAATGTGTTAGATAGTGTTCCATTTTCCTCAGTGTTTTGAAGGAGTTTAAGTAAGATTGGTGTCAATTCTTTTTTTTTTTTTTTTTTTTTTTTTTTTTTTTTTTTTAGACAGTTATAAAATATTTATTTTTTTTTTTTTTTATCATCATTTTATTGAGATATATTCACATACCACTCAGTCATACAAAACAAATTGTACTTTCGATTGTTTACAGTACCATTACATAGTTGTACATTCATCACCTAAATCAATCCCTGACACCTTCATTAGCACACACACAAAAATAACAAGAATAATAATTAGAGTGAAAAAGAGCAATTGAAGTAAAAAAGAACACTGGGTACCTTTGTCTGTTTGTTTCCTTCCCCTACTTTTCTACACATCCATCCATAAACTAGACAGAGTGGTGTTTGGTCCTTATGGCTTTCCCAATCCCATTGTCACCCCTCATAAGCTACATTTTTATACAACTGTCTTCGAGATTCATGGGTTCTGGGTTGTAGTTTGATAGTTTCAGGTATCCACCACCAGCTACCCCAATTCTTTAGAACCTAAAAAGGGTTGTCTAAAGTGTGCATAAGAGTGCCCACCAGAGTGACCTCTCGGCTCCTTTTGGAATCTCTCTGCCACTGAAGCTTATTTCATTTCCTTTCACATCCCCCTTTTGGTCAAGAAGATGTTCTCCGTCCCACGGTGCCAGGTCTACATTCCTCCCTGGGAGTCATATTCCACGTTGCCAGGGAGATTCACTTCCCTGGGTGTCTGATCCCACGTAGGGGGGAGGGCAGTGATTTCACCTTTCAAGTTGGCTTAGCCAGAGAGAGAGGGCCACATCTGAGCAACAAAGAGGCATTCAGGAGGAGACTCTTAGGCACAAATACAGGGAGGCCTAGCCTCTCCTTTGCAGCAACCGTCTTCCCAAGGGTAAAACTTATGGTAGAGGGCTCAACCCATCAAACCACCAGTCCCCTATGTCTGTGGTCATGTTTGCAACCATGGAGGTGGGGTAGGCGAATACCCCTGCATTCTCCACAGGCTCCTCAAGGGGGCACTACATCTTTTTTTTTTTTTTTTTTTTTCCCTTGTTTGTCTTTTTCTTTCTTTTTTTTTTTTTTTTTTTTTTTAACTTTCCCTTCTTTTTTCAAATCACCTGTATGAAAAAAAAAGTTAAAAAGAAAACAAACATACAATAAAAGAGCATTTCAAAGAGACCATAGCAAGGGAGTAAGAAAAAGACAACTAACCTAAGATAACTGCTTAACTTCCAACATGTTCCTACTTTACCCCAAGAAAGTTACATAATATAGCAACATTTCAGTGAACTTGTTCCTACTACAACCATCAGAAATTAACAGACCATAGTCATTTCTGGGCATCCCCAGAACGTTAAATAGCTTATCTGTTCTTCCTGGATTATTGTTCCCCCTTCCTTAATTGCTCTCTACTGCTAGTTCCCCTACATTCTACATTATAAACCATTTGTTTTACATTTTTCAAAGTTCACATTAGTGGTAGCATATAATATTTCTCTTTTTGTGCCTGGCTTATTTCGCTCAGCATTATGTCTTCAAGGTTCATCCATGTTGTCATATGTTTCACCAGATCGTTCCTTCTTACTGCCGCGTAGTATTCCATCGTGTGTATATACCACATTTTATTTATCCACTCATCTGTTGAAGGACATTTGGGTTGTTTCCATCTCTTGGCAATTGTGAATAATGCTGCTATGAACATTGGCGTGCAGATATCTGTTCGTGTCACTGCTTTCCGATCTTCCGGGTATATACCGAGGAGTGCAATCGCTGGATCGAATGGTAGCTCTATATCTAGTTTTCTAAGGAACTGCCAGACTGACTTCCAGAGTGGCTGAACCATTATACAGTCCCACCAACAATGAATAAGAGTTCCAATTTCTCCACATCCCCTCCAGCATTTGTAGTTTCCTGTTTGTTTAATGGCAGCCATTCTAACCGGTGTTAGATGGTATCTCATTGTGGTCTTAATTTGCATCTCTCTAATAGCTAGTGAAGCTGAACATTTTTTCATGTGTTTCTTGGCCATTTGTATTTCCTCTTCAGAGAACTGTCTTTTCATATCTTTTGCCCATTTTATAATTGGGCTGTCTGTACTATTGTCATTGAGTTGTAGGATTTCTTTGTATATGCAAGATATCAGTCTTTTGTCAGATACATGGTTTCCAAAAATTTTTTCCCATTGAGTTGGCTGCCTCTTTACCTTTTTGAGAAATTCCTTTGAGGTGCAGAAACTTCTAAGCTTGAGGAGTTCCCATTTATCTATTTTCTCTTTTGTTGCTTGTGCTTTGGGTGTAAAGTCTAGGAAGTGGCCTCCTAATACAAGGTCTTGAAGATGTTTTCCTACATTATCTTCTAGGAGTTTTATGGTACTTTCTTTTATATTGAGATCTTTGGTCCATTTTGAGTTAATTTTTGTGTAGGGGGTGAGGTAGGGGTCCTCTTTCATTCTTTTGGATATGGATATCCAACTCTCCCAGCCCCATTTGTTGAAAAGACCATTATGGCTCAGTTCGGTGACTTTGGGGGCCTTATCAAAGATCAGTCGGCCATAGATCTGAGGGTCTATCTCTGAATTCTCAATTCGATTCCATTGATCTATATGTCTATCTTTGTGCCAGTACCATGCTGTCTTGGCAACTGTGGCTTTATAATAAGCTTCAAAGTCAGGGAGTGTAAGTCCTCCCACTTCGTTTTTCTTTTTTAGAGTGTCTTTAGCAATTCGAGGCATCTTCCCTTTCCAAATAAATTTGATAACTAGCTTTTCCAAGTCTGCAAAGTAGGTTGTTGGAATTTTGATTGGGATTGCATTGAATCTGTAGATGAGTTTGGGTAGAATTGACATCTTAATGACATTTAGCCTTCCTATCCATGAACATGGAATATTTTTCCATCTTTTAAGGTCCCCTTCTATTTCTTTTAGTAGAGTTATGTAGTTTTCTTTGTATAGGTCTTTTACATCTTTGGTTAAGTTGATTCCTAGGTACTTGATTTTTTTAGTTGCTATTGAAAATGGTATCTTTTTCTTGAGTGTCTCTTCAGTTTGTTCATTTCTAGCATATAGAAACATTACTGACTTATGTGCATTAATCTTGTATCCCGCTACTTTGCTAAATTTGTTTATTAGCTCTAGTAGGTGTATCGTTGATTTCTCAGGGTTTTCTAGATATAAGATCATATCATCTGCAAACAATGACAGTTTTACTTCTTCTTTTCCAATTTGGATGCCTTTTATTTCTTTGTCTTGCCGGATTGCCCTGGCTAGCACTTCCAGCACAATGTTGAATAACAGTGGTGACAGCGGGCATCCTTGTCTTGTTCCTGATCTTAGAGGGAAGGCTTTCAGTCTCTCACCATTGAGTACTATGCTGGCTGTGGGTTTTTCATATATGCTCTTTATCATGTTGAGGAAGTTTCCTTCAATTCCTACCTTTTGAAGTGTTTTTATCAAAAAGGGATGTTGGATTTTGTCAAATGCTTTTTCAGCATCTATTGAGATGATCAATTGATTTTTCCCTTTCGAGTTTTTAATGTGTTGTAATACATTGATTGTTTTTCTGATGTTGAACCATCCTTGCATGCCTGGAATGAACCCCACTTGGTCATGGTGTATGATTTTTTTAATGTGTCTTTGGATTCGATTTGCAAGTATTTTGTTGAGGATTTTTGCATCTATATTCATTAGGGAGATTGGCCGGTAGTTTTCCTTTTTTGTAGCATCTTTGCCTGGTTTTGGTATTAGATTGATGTTAGCTTCATAAAATGAGTTAGGTAGTGTTCCATTTTTTTCAATGTTTTGAAAGAGTTTGAGTAAGATTGGTGTCAGTTCTTTCTGGAAAGTTTGGTAGAATTCCCCTGTGAAGCCATCTGGCCCTGGGCATTTATTTGTGGGAAGATTTTTGATGACTGATTGGATCTCTTTGCTTGTGATGGGTTGGTTGAGGTCTTCTATTTCTTCTCTGGTCAGTCTAGGTTGTTCATATGTTTCCAGGAAATTGTCCATTTCTTCTACATTATCCAATTTGTTGCCATACAGTTGTTCATAATATCCTCTTATAATTTTTTTAATTTCTTCAGGATCTGCAGTTATGTCACCTTTTCATTCATTATTTTGTTTATATGGGTCTTCTCTCTTTTTGATTTTGTCAGTCTAGCTAGGGGCTTGTCAATCTTGTTGATCTTCTCAAAGAACCAACTTTTGGTGATATTTATCCTTTCTATTGTTTTTTTGTTCTCTATGTCATTTATTTCTGCTTTAATCCTTGTTATTTCTTTTCTTCTACTTGGTTTAGGATTGGTTTGCTGTTCATTTTCTAGCTTCTTCAGTTGATCCATTAGTTCTTTGATTTTGGCTCTTTCTTCCTTTTTAATATATGCGTTTAGTGCTATAAATTTCCCCCTTAGCACTGCTTTTGCTGCATCCCATAGGTTTTGGTATGTTGTGTTCTCATTTTCATTCGTCTCTATATATTTAGCAATTTCTCTTGCTATTTCTTCTTTAACCCACTGATTGTTTAGGAGTGTGTTGTTTAACCTCCAGGTATTTGTGAATTTTCTAAGTCTCTGATGGTTATTGACTTCTAATTGTATTCCATTGTGGTCAGAGAATGTGCTTTGAATAATTTCAATCTTTTTAAATTTATTGAGGCTTGTTTTATGTCCCAGCATATGATCTATTCTGGAGAAAGTTCCGTGAGCACTAGAAAAGTATGTGTATCCTGGTGATTTGGGATGTAATGTCCTGTAGATGTCTGTTAAATCTAATTCATTTATCAGATTGTTTAGGTTTTCAATTTCCTTATTGGTCTTCTGTCTGGTTGATCTATCTATAGGAGAGAGTGATGTGTTGAAGTCTCCCACAATTATTGTGGAAACATCAATTGCTTCCTTTAGTTTTGCCAATGTTTCTCTCATGTATTTTGTGGCACCTTGATTGGGTGCATAGACATTTACGATTGTTATTTCTTCTTGCTGAATTGCCCCTTTTATTAGTATGTAGTGGCCTTCTTTGTCTCTCAAAACATCCCTGCATTTGAAGTCTATTTTATCTGAGATTAATATTGCTACACCTGCTTTCTTTTGGCTGTAGCTTGCATGAAATATTTTTTTCCATCCTTTCACTTTCAATTTCTTTGTGTCCCTGTGTCTAAGATGAGTCTCTTGTATGCAACATATTGATGGTTCATTTTTTTTGATCCATTCTGCGAATCTATATCTTTTAATTGGGGAGTTTAATCCATTTACATTCAACGTTAAAACCGTGAAGGCATTTCTTGAATCGGCCATCTTATCCTTTGGATTATGTTTGCCATATTTTTCCCTCTCTCTATTAATATCCTTTATTGTACCCATACCGAATCTCTTTAGTACTGAACCTTTCTCCAAGTCTCTCTGTCCTGTCTTTGTTTCTCTGTCTGTAGGGCTCCCTTTAGTATCTCCAGTAGGGCAGGTCTCTTGTTAGCAAATTCTCTCAGCATTTCTTTGTCTGTGAAAAATTTAAGCTCTCCCTCAAATTTGAAGGAGAGCTTTGCTGGATAAAGTATTCTTGGCTGGAAATTCCTCTCTCTCAGAATTTTAAATATATCGTGCCATTGCCTTCTCGCCTCCATGGTGGCTGCTGAGTAGTCACTACTTAGTCTTATGCTGTTTCCTTTGTATGTGGTGAATTGCTTTTCTCTTGCTGCTTTCAGAACTTGCTCCTTCTCTTCTATGTTTGACAGTGTGATCAGTATATGTCTCGGAGTGGGTTTTTTTGGATTTATTCTATTTGGAGTTCGCTGAGCATTTATGATTTGTGTATTTATGTTGTTTAGAAGATTTGGGAAGTTTTCCCCAACAATTTCTTTGAATACTCTTCCTAGACCTTTACCCTTTTCTTCCCCTTCTGGGACACCAATGAGTCTTATATTCGGACGTTTCATATTATCTATCATATCCCTGAGGTCCATTTCGAGTTTTTCAATTTTTTTCCCCATTCTTTCTTTTATGCTTTCATTTTCCATTCTGTCATCTTCCAGGTCACTGATTCGTTGTTCAACTTCCTCTAGTCTTGTACTATGAGTGTCCAGAATCTTTTTAATTTGGTCAACAGTTTCTTTAATTTCCATAAGATCATCCATTTTTTTATTTAGTCTTGCAATGTCTTCTTTATGCTCTTCTAGGGTCTTCTTGATTTCCTTCATATCCCGTACTAGGGTCTCATTGTTCATCTTTAGATTCTTTGAGTAGCTGCTCTAGGTGTGTCTCTTCTGGTCTTTTGATTTGGGTGCTTGGGCTTGGGTTATCCATATCGTCTGGTTTTTTCATATGCTTTATAATTTTCTGTTGTTTTTGGCCTCGTGGCATTTGCTGTCCTTGATAGGGTTCTTTTAGGGTTTGTAGACCAGTTGAAGTCCTTATCTCTAATTTATCAGATCTACAGCTTCGTGGAGTACACTTTCTCTAACTAACCAGCAGGTGGCGTCCACGAGCCACCTGTTCTCCACAAGCCAGATCTCCCCTGCTTAGCCTTTTTGGTGAGTGGGGGAGTGAGTCTTGTGGGGCCCAATTGGTGTCCCAAGCTTGCGTGTGTAGTTGGTGTTGCCTGCCCTGTATGTGGGGCGTGTTTCTGGGCAGTCGGGGAGGGGGGGTGGCCCTAACAATCAAATCTCCCTGATGATCCTAGAGTTTTAAAGCTACTGCAATAGTCTAATCCTTCAGTTCAGTCCTGCCACAGTTTGTCTCTGCCACTGACCCACAAGTCTTTGGTATTGGCGTATGGCTCCTGAGACTTGCAAGTGGGCCCCTCTTCCAGGCTGTGCACCCCGGGTCCTCTGTTGAGGGATGACTGTGCTATGTCACAGGTGAGTGCCGTCCCCCCAGGGCAGTTCTGGGCTGCTGGGCTGTGTTGGGAGGCTCCCAGTCTGCTCAAATGATGGCTGAATGGGGCTCTGTTAATTCACACTGCTCCCCCTTCCCAGCTCTGGGACATTCAGCTGAGGTTGCAGGGAAGGCTAATGTCCACGCCCAGTTTTGTGGTGTGTGCCTGTTATTTGAAGCACTTCCGTCACACTGGGTTGTCTGGGGCAGCTCTGGGCTATGGGGCTGGCGATGGGCAGGAGTGTTTCCTGTCCACCAGGATGGTGGCTGTGAGCGGACACCCCCCTTTTCTTGGGAAGTTGTGTTGTTTAGTGAATTTTCTCAGCCACTGGATTATTGCCTTTTGTCTCAGAGCTCTCTTAGTTCTGCTCTTGACTTGACGTGCCCAAATTTCAATTCTTTGAAGCTTTCTGTATTGAGCTTCTTAGAGTAATTGTTTTAGAAAAAGCAAAAAGGATTTAAAAAAAAAAAAACGGCCCTCCTCAGAGATCTAATGGGTTATTGAAATGCTAATAGACAAAGCAACCAGGGCCATTAAGGAAAGGTGCCCTGGGCAGAGAGATCAGCCTTGCTTCGGGATTTGCATATGCGCCTCAAGGCCTGATCTCCGCCCTTCCCCTTTCTGTGTTCACCAGAACTCCAAAAATCCTCTGCTTTTACTTTGGAGCTTCTCGTGTTGTTTTCCTTCTATGCCCGTCTCCTCTCTGCTGGGCTGGCTGCTCTCAGAGTCTCTGGTGTCTGGCCTCAGTCTATCTATGGTTGGAGTTTGAATCAGTAGAATGAGTTTCCGATGAGAGCAGCCACTGCAATTCTCCCTTCTCCTTCCTGGAGCTGACAGCCCCTCCTCCCCCGGGACTGAGCCTGGCAGGGAGGGGCGCGGGTCCCCTGGCCGCAAAAACTTACAGATTTCGCTGATCTCAGCAGTTCCACGTTTTCATGAGTGTTGTATGAAGTATGCCCAAAGACAGATTGCTCTGTGGTGTCCAGTCCACGCAGTTCCTGGCTTTTTACCTACTTTCCTGGAGGAGTAACTAAAACATACAGCTCACCAGTCTGCCATCTTGCCCCGCCCCCGTCAATTCTTTTTGGAAAGTTTGGTAGAATTCCCCTGTGAAGACACCTGGCCCTTGGCATTTATCTGTGGGAAGCTTTTTGATAACTGATTGGATCTCTTTGCCTGTGATTGGTTGGTTGAGGTCTTCTATTTCTTCTCTGGTCAGTCTGGATTGTTCATGTGTTTCCAGGAAATTGTCCTTTTCCTCTGCATTATCTAGCTTGTTAGTTGTTCATAGTATCCTGTTATAATTTTTTAAATTTCTTCGGGATCCACACTAATGTCACCTTTCTCATTCATTATTTTGTTTATTTGGGTCTTCTCTATTTTTGATTTTGTCAGTCTAGCTAGGGGCTTGTCAGTCTTGTTGATCTTCTCAAAGAACCAACTTTTGGTGTTATTTATTCTCTCTGTTTTTTTTTTTTTTTTTTTTTGTTGTTGTTGTTCTCTATGTCATTTATTTCTGCTCTAATCTTTGTTATGTGTTTTCTTCTCCTTCGTTTAGGATGAGTTTCCTGTTCGTTTTCTAGCTTCTTCAGTTGCTCCATTAGTTCTTTGATTTTAGCTGTTTCTTCCTTTTTAGTGCATGCATTTAGAGCTATAATTTTCCCCCTTAGTACTGCTTTTGCTGTATCCCATAGGTTTTGATATGTTGTGTTCTCATTTTCATTCGTCCCTATATATTTAGCAATTTCTCTTGCTGTTTGTTCTTTAACCCACTGATTGTTCAGGAGTGTGTTTTTTAACCTCCAGGTATTTGTGAATTTTCTAAGTCTCTGATGGTTATTGACTTCTAATTGTATTCCATTGTGATCAGAGAATATGTTTTTAATAATTTCAGTTTTTTTTTTAAATTTATTGAGGCTTGTTTTATGTCCCAGCATATATTCTATTCTGAAGAAAGTTCTGTGAGCACTAGAGAAGAATGTGTGTCCTGGTGAGTTGGGATGTAATGTTCTATATGTGTCTGTTAATTCAAATTCATTTAACAGATTGTTTCACTTTTCGATTTCCTTATTGGTCTTTTGTCTGGATGTTCTATCTATAGGAGGGAGTGACATATTGCAGTCTCCCACAATTTCTTTGGTAACTTTTCTTGCTTCCTTTAGTTTTGCCAATGTTTGTCTCATGTATTTTGTGGCAACTTGATTGGGTGCATAAACATCTATGATTGTTATTTCTTCTCATTGATTTGTCCCTTTTATTAGTATTTAGTTGCCTTCTTTGTCTCTCAGCACCTCCTTGCATTTAAAGTCTATTTTATATGCGTTTAATATTGCTACTCCTGCTTTCTTTTGGCTTTAGTTTATATGAAATATTTTTCTCCATCCTTTCACTTTCAATTTCTTTGTGTCCCTGTGTCTAAGATGAGTCTCTTGCATGCAACATATTGATGGTTCATATTTTGTAATCCATTCTGCCAAGCTATATCTTTTGATTGGGGAGTTTAATCCATTTACTTTCAATGTTATTACTGTGAAGGCACTTCTCTTGTAGTAATGTAATGTTGTAATGTTATTACTGTGAAGTAGGAACACGTTGGAAGTTAAGCAGTTATCTTAGGTTAGTTGTCTTTTTCCTACATTATCTTCTAGGAGTTTTTTTTTTTTTTTTTTTAAATCATCATTTTATTGAGATATATTCACATACCACGCAGTCATACAAAACAAATCGTACTTTCGATTGTTTACAGTACCATTACATAGTTGTACATTCATCACCTAAATCAATCCCTGACACCTTCATTAGCACACACACAAAAATAACAAGAATAATAATTAGAGTGAAAAAGAGCAATTGAAGTAAAAAAGAACACTGGGTACCTTTGTCTGTTTGTTTCCTTCCCCTATTTTTCTACTCATCCATCCATAAACTAGACAAAGTGGAGTGTGGTCCTTATGGCTTTCCCAATCCCATTGTCACCCCTCATAAGCTACATTTTTATACAACTGTCTTCGAGATTCATGGGTTCTGGGTTGTAGTTTGATAGTTTCAGGTATCCACCACCAGCTACCCCAATTCTTTGGAACCTAAAAAGGGTTGTCTAAAGTGTGCGTAAGAGTGCCCTCCAGAGTGACCTCTCGGCTCCTTTTGGAATCTCTCTGCCACTGAAGCTTATTTCATTTCCTTTCCCATCCCCCTTTTGGTCAAGAAGATGTTCTCCGTCCCACGATGCCGGGTCTACATTCCTCCCCGGGAGTCATATTCTACGTTGCCAGGGAGATTCACTCCCCTGGGTGTCTGATCCCACGTAGGGGGGAGGGCAGTGATTTCACCTTTCAAGTTGGCTTAGCCAGAGAGAGTGGGCCACATCTGAGCAAGAAAGAGGCATTCAGGAGGAGACTCTTAGGCACAAATATAGGGAGGCCTAGCCTCTCCTTTGCAGCAACCGTCTTCCCAAGGGTAAAACTCATGGCAGAGGGCTCAACCCATCAAACCAGCAGTCCCCCACGTCTGCGGCCATGCCAGCAACCATGGAGGTGGGTTAGGCGAATACCCCTGCACTCTCCACAGGCCCCCCAAGGGGGCACTACATCTTTTTTTTTTTTTTCCTTGTTTTTCTTTCTTTTTTTTTTTTTTAAACTTTCCCTTCTTTTTTAAATCAACTGCATGAAAAAAAAAGTTAAAAAGAAAACAAACATACAATAAAAGAACATTTCAAAGAGACCATAACAAGGGAGTAAGAAAAAGACAACTAACCTAAGATAACTGCTTAACTTCCAACATGTTCCTACTTTACCCCAAGAAAGTTACATAATATAGCAACATTTCTGTGAACTTGTTCCTACTATATCCATCAGAATTTAACAGACCATAGTCATTTCTGGCCATCCCCAGAACGTTAAATAGCTTATCTGTTCTTCTTGGATTATTGTTCCCCCTTCCTTAATTGCTCTCTACTGCTAGTTCCCCTACATTCTACATTATAAACTATTTGTTTTACGTTTTTCAAAGTTCACATTAGTGGTAGCATATAATATTTCTCTTTTTGTGCCTGGCTTATTTCGCTCAGCATTATGTCTTCAAGGTTCATCCATGTTGTCATATGTTTCACGAGATCGTTCCTTCTTACTGCCGCATAGTATTCCATCGTGTGTATATACCACATTTTATTTATCCACTCATCTGTTGAAGGACATTTGGGTTGTTTCCATCTCTTGGCAATTGTGAATAATGCTGCTATGAACATGGGCGTGCAGATATCTGTTCGTGTCACTGCTTTCCGATCTTCCGGGTATATACCGAGAAGTGCAATCGCTGGATCGAATGGTAGCTCTATATCTAGTTTTCTAAGGAACTGCCAGACTGACTTCCAGAGTGGCTGAACCATTATACAGTCCCACCAACAATGAATAAGAGTTCCAATTTCTCCACATCCCCTCCAGCATTTGTAGTTTCCTGTTTGTTTAATGGCAGCCATTCTAATTGGTGTGAGATGGTGTCTCATTGTGGTCTTAATTTGCATCTCTCTAATAGCTAGTGAAGCTGAACATTTTTTCATGTGTTTCTTGGCCATTTGTATTTCCTCTTCAGAGAACTGTCTTTTCATATCTTTTGCCCATTTTATAATTGGGCTGTCTGTACTATTGTCATTGAGTTGTAGGATTTCTTTGTATATGCAAGATATCAGTCTTTTGTCAGATACATGGTTTCCTAAAATTTTTGCCCACTGAGTTGGCTGCCTCTTTACCTTTTTGAGAAATTCCTTTGAGGTGCAGAAACTTCTAAGCTTGAGGAGTTCCCATTTATCTATTTTCTCTTTTGTTGCTTGTGCTTTGGGTTTAAAGTCTAGGAAGTGGCCGCCTAATACAAGGTCTTGAAGATGTTTTCCTACATTATCTTCTAGGAGTTTTATGGTACTTTCTTTTATATTGAGATCTTTGGTCCATTTTGAGTTAATTTTTGTGTAGGGGGTGAGGTAGGGGTCCTCTTTCATTCTTTTGGATATGGATATCCAACTCTCCCAGCCCCATTTGTTGAAAAGACCATTATGGCTCAGTTCAGTGACTTTGGGGGCCTTATCAAAGATCAGTCGGCCATAGATCTGAGGGTCTATCTCTGAATTCTCAATTCGATTCCATTGATCTATATGTCTATCTTTGTGCCAGTACCATGCTGTTTTGGCAACTGTGGCTTTATAATAAGCTTCAAAGTCAGGGAGTGTAAGTCCTCCCACTTCGTTTTTCTTTTTTGGAGTGTCTTTAGCAATTCGAGGCATCTTCCCTTTCCGAATAAATTTGATAACTAGCTTTTCCAAGTCTGCAAAGTAGGTTGTTGGAATTTTGATTGGGATTGCATTGAATCTGTAGATGAGTTTGGGTAGAATTGACATCTTAATGACATTTAGCCTTCCTATCCATGAACATGGAATTTTTTTCCATCTTTTAAGGTCCCCATTCTATTTCTTTTAGTAGAGTTATGTAGTTTTCTTTGTATAGGTCTTTTACATCTTTGGTTAAGTTTATTCCTAGGTACTTGATTTTTTTAGTTGCTATTGAAAATGGTATCTTTTTCTTGAGTGTCTCTTCAGTTTGTTCATTTCTAGCATATAGAAACATTACTGACTTATGTGCATTAATCTTGTATCCCGCTACTTTGCTAAATTTGTTTATTAGCTCTAGTAGCTGTATCGTGGATTTCTCAGGGTTTTCTAGATATAAGATCATATCATCTGCAAACAATGACAGTTTTACTTCTTCTTTTCCAATTTGGATGCCTTTTATTTCTTTGTCTTGCCGGATTGCCCTGGCTAGCACTTCCAGCACAATGTTGAATAACAGTGGTGACAGCGGGCATCCTTGTCTTGTTCCTGATCTTAGAGGGAAGGCTTTCAGTCTCTCACCATTGAGTACTATGCTGGCTGTGGGTATTTCATATATGCTCTTTATCATGTTGAGGAAGTTTCCTTCAATTCCTACCTTTTGAAGTGTTTTTATCAAAAACGGATGTTGGATTTTTTCAAATGCTTTTTCAGCATCTATTGAGATGATCAATTGATTTTTCCCTTTTGACTTGTTAATGTGTTGTAATACATTGATTGATTTTGTTATGTTGAACCATCCTTGCATGCCTGGAATGAACCCCACTTGGTCATGGTGTATGATTTTTTTAATGTGTCTTTGGATTCGATTTGCAAGTATTTTGTTGAGGATTTTTGCATCTATATTCATTAGGGAGATTGGCCGGTAGTTTTCCTTTTTTGTAGCATCTTTGCCTGGTTTTGGTATTAGATTGATGTTAGCTTCATAAAATGAGTTAGGTAGTGTTCCATTTTCTTCAATGTTTTGAAAGAGTTTGAGTAAGATTGGTGTCAGTTCTTTCTGGAAAGTTTGGTAGAATTCCCCTGTGAAGCCATCTGGCCCTGGGCATTTATTTGTGGGAAGATTTTTGATGACTGATTGGATCTCTTTGCTTGTGATGGGTTGGTTGAGGTCTTCTATTTCTTCTCTGGTCAGTCTAGGTTGTTCATATGTTTCCAGGAAATTGTCCATTTCCTCTACATTATCCAGTTTGTTGCCATACAGTTGTTCATAGTATCCTGCTATAATTTTTTTAATTTCTTCAGGATCTGCAGTTATGTCACCTTTTTCATTCATTATTTTGTTTATATGGTTTTTGGCTCTTTCTTCCTTTTTAATATATGTGTTTAGTGCTATAAATTTCCCCCTTAGCCCTGCTTTTGCTGCATCCCATAGGTTTTGGTATGTTGTGTTCTCATTTTCATTCGTCTCTATATATTTAGCAATTTCTCTTGCTATTTCTTCTTTAACCCACTGATTGTTTAGGAGTGTGTTGTTTAACCTCCAGGTATTTGTGAATTTTCTAAGTCTCTGATGGTTATTGACTTCTAATTGTATTACATTGTGGTCAGAGAATGTGCTTTGAATAATTTCAATCTTTTTAAATTTATTGAGGCTTGTTTTATGTCCCAGCATATGATCTATTCTGGAGAAAGTTTCGTGAGCACTAGAAAAGTATGTGTATCCTGGTGATTTGGGATGTAATGTCCTGTATATGTCTGTTAAATCTAATTCATTTATCAGATTGTTTAGGTTTTCAATTTCCTTATTGGTCTTCTGTCTGGTTGATCTATCTATAGGAGAGAGTGATGTGTTGAAGTCTCCCACAATTATTGTGCAAACATCAATTGCTTCCTTTAGTTTTGCTAGTGTTTCTCTCATGTATTTTGTGGCACCTTGATTGGGTGCATAGACATTTACAATTGTTATTTCTTCTTGCTGAATTGCCCCTTTTATTAGTATGTAGTGGCCTTCTTTGTCTCTCAAAACATCCCTGCATTTGAAGTCTATTTTATCTGAGATTAATATTGCTACACCTGCTTTCTTTTGGCTGTAGCTTGCATGAAATATTTTTTTCCATCCTTTCACTTTCAGTTTCTTTGTGTCCCTGTGTCTAAGATGAGTCTCTTGTATGCAACATATTGATGGTTCATTTTTTTTGATCCATTCTGCGAATCTATATCTTTTAATTGGGGAGTTTAATCCATTTACATTCAACGTTATAACCGTGAAGGCATTTCTTGAATCAGCCATCTTATCCTTTGGTTTATGTTTGTCATATTTTTCCCCTCTGTCTATTAATATCCTTTATTGTACCCATACCGAATCTCTTTAGTACTGAACCTTTCTCCAAGTCTCTCTGTCCTTTCTTTGTTTCTCTGTCTGTAGGGCTCTCTTTAGTATCTCCAGTAGGGCAGGTCTCTTGTTAGCATATTCTCTCAGCATTTGTTTGTCTGTGAAAAATTTAAGCTCTCCCTCAAATTTGAAGGAGAGCTTTGCTGGATAAAGTATTCTTGGCTGGAAATTTTTCTCACTCAGAATTTAAATATATTGTGCCACTGCCTTGTCGCCTGCATGGTGGCTGCTGAGGAGTCACTACTTAGTCTTATGCTGTTTCCTTTGCATGTGGTGAATTGCTTTTCTCTTGCTGCTTTCAGAACTTGCTCCTTCTCTTCTGTGTTTGACAGTGTGATCAGTACATGTCTCGGAGTGGGTTTATTTGGATTTATTCTATTTGGAGTTCGCTGAGCATTTATGATTTGTGTATTTATGTTGTTTAGAAGATTTGGGAAGTTTTCCCCAACAATTTCTTTGAATACTCTTCCTAGACCTTTACCCTTTTCTTCCCCTTCTGGGACACCAATGAGTCTTATATTCGGACGTTTCATATCATCTATCATATCCCTAAGGTCCGTTTCGATTTTTTCAACTTTTTCCCCATTCTTTCTTTTATGCTTTCATTTTCCATTCTGTCATCTTCGAGGTCACTGATTCGTTGTTCAACTTCCTCTAGTCTTGTACTATGAGTGTCCAGAATCTTTTTAATTTGGTCCGTAGTTTCTTTAATTTCCATAAGATCATCCATTTTTTTATTTAGTCTTGCAATGTCTTCTTTATGCTCTTCTAGGGTCTTCTTGATTTCCTTTGTATCCCGTACTATGGTCTCATTGTTCATCTTTAGTTCTTTGAGTAGCTGCTCTAGGTGCTGTGTCTCTTCTGATCTTTTGATTTGGGTGCTTGGGCTTGGGTTATCCATATCGTCTGGTTTTTTCATATGCTTTATAATTTTCTGTTGTTTTTGGCCTCGTGGCATTTTCTGAACTTGATTGGGTTCTTTTAGGATTTGTAGACCAATTGAAGTCCTTATCTCTAATTTATCAGATCTACAGCTTCGTGGAGTACATTTTCTCTAACTAACCAGCAGCTGGCGTCCACGAGCCACCTGTTCTCCACAAGCCAGTTCTCCCCTGCTTAGCCTTTTTGGTGAGTGGGGGAGTGAGTCTTGTGGGGTCCAATTGGTGTACCAAGCTTGTGTGTGTAGTTGTTGTTGCCTGCCCTGTATATGGGGCGTGTTTCTGGGCATTCAGGGAGGGGGGGTGGCCCTAACAATCAAATCTCCCTGGTGATCCTAGAGTTTTAAAGCTGCTGCAATAGTCTGATCCTTCAGTTCAGTCCTGCCACAGTTTGTCTCTGCCACTGACCCACAAGTCCTTGGTATTGGCGTATGGCTCCTGAGACTTGCAAGTGGGCCCCTCTTCCAGGCTGTGCACCCCGGGTCCTCTGTTGAGGGATGACTGTGCTATGTCACAGGTGAGTGCCGTCCCCCCAGGGCAGTTCTGGGCTGCTGGGCTGTGTAGGGAGGCTCCCAGTCTGCTGAAATGATGGCTGAATGGGGCTTTGTTAATTCACACTGCTCCACCTTCCGAACTCTGGGACAATCAGCTGAGGTTGCAGGGAAGGCTAATGTCCACGCCCAGTTTTGTGGTGTGTGCCTCTTATTTGAAGCACTTCCGTCACACTGGGTTGTCTGGGGCAGCTCTGGGCTATGTGGCTGGCGATGGGCAGGAGTGTTTCCTGTCCACCAGGATGCTGGCTGTGAGTGGACACCCCCCTTTTCTTGGGAAGTTGTGGTGTTTAGTGAATTTTCTCAGCCACTGGATTATTGCATTTTGTCTCAGCGCTCTCTTAGTTCTGCTCTTGACTTGACCTGCCCAAATTGCAAGTCTTTGAAGCTTTCTGTATTGGGCTTCTTAGAGTAATTGTTTTAGAAAAAGAAGAAAGGATTAAAAAAAAAAAAAGGGGGGCCCTCCTCAGAGATCTAATGGGTTATTGAAATGCTAATAGACAAAGCAACCAGGGCCATTAAGGAAAGGTCCACAGGGCAGAGAGATCAGCTTTTCTTCAGGATTTGCATATGCACCTCAGGGCCTGAGCTCTGCCCTTCCCCTTTCAGTGTTCACCAGAACTCCAAAAATCCTCCGCTTTTATTTCGGATTTTTTCGTGTTTTTTTTTTTCTATGCCTGTCTCCTCTCTGCTGGGCTGGCTGCTCTCAGATTCTCTGGTGTCTGGTCTCAGTCTCTCTATGGTTGGAGTTTGGATCAGTAGAATGAGTTTCCAATAAGGGCTGCCACTGCAGTTCTCCCTTCTCCTTCCCGGAGCTGACAGCCCCTCCTCCCACGGGACTGAGCCTGGCAGGCAGGGGTGCGGGTCCCCTGGCCTCAAAAACTTACAGATTTCGCTGATCTCATTAGTTCCACGTTTTCATGAGTGTTGTATGAAGTATGCCCAAAGTCAGATTGCTCTGTGGTGTCCAGTCCACGCAGTTCCTGGCTTTCTACCTACTTTCCTGGAGGAGTAACTAAAACATACAGCTCACCAGTGCGCCATCTTGCCCCGGCTCCTCTTCTGATCTTTTTGATTTGGGTGTTTGGGTTTGAGTTTTCCATGTCTTCTGGTTTCTTCATACGCTTTAAAATTTTCTGTTGTTTTTGGCTTCTTGGCATTTGTTTATCTTGATAGGGTTCTTTTAGGATACGTAGGCTCCTTTGAACAATTATTTCTAATTTGGCAGAGCTAATGCTTATTGGAGTATACTTAACTCTGACTAACCAGCAGGTGACGTCCTTAAGCCACCTATTTCCCGCAAACCAGTTCTCCCCAACTTGTCTTTGTGGTGAGTTGGGGTCTGAATCTTGTGGGAGTCCAGTTGGTGCACCAAATTTCCGAGTGTAGTTGGTGCTGCCTGCCCTGAATTTGGGGGGTATGTCTGAGCGCTTAGGAAGGGAGGGCATCTTTAATCAAATCTCCCAGGTGTTCCTGGAGACCTATAGCTGTTGTAGGAGGGCAGACTTTTGGTTCAGTGTCCCCACTGTCTGTCTCTGCCATGGACCCACAAGTCCTTGTTATTGGTGTATGGTCCTTGGGACTTCCGTGTGGTCCTGCCTCCAAGGGCCTCCACGGGGTAAGATGGTGCAGTGTCACAGGTGAGCGCAGTCTGCAAGGGAATCGCTGGGCTGCTCCGTCTCTCGGGCATTCCCAGCCCACTGAAAAGATGGTAGTACCGGATGTGGTAATTTCCCCTTTTCAGGGACCTCCGCCTTCCTTGCTGCAGGACAATTAGCTGCGGGTATGTGAAAGACTATTGTCCACTCCAGCTACTGCAGCATGTGCGCTTTTTGTGTGAAGGACTTCCTGCCATGTTGGGTTGTGCGGCTCTCGCTGCCAGATCTGCAGCCGCCCCTGGGTTTTTAGACTAATTCCTCACCGAATGCCAACCCCCGATGTCCCCCGACCACGGTGTGGCTGCCGGTTCCCTAGCAGGCTCACTCAGTCGTTTCGGAATGCATACTCTTGGTTTCGCCAAGTACACGGTCCCTGTGGAATTAGCAGACGTAGACCAGCCAGTGTGTCGCTGGAACTGGTATTCTGGAGCACTTTCTGTCTTTTATCTAGTATTTCTCATGGAGACGTTTTTTTGCCCTGTCTGTCCTAATCTGCCATCTTCCTCTCTTTCTTCCTCAATTTTGAAGGAGAACTTTGTCGGATAAAGAATTCTTGGCTGGCAATTTTTCTTTTTCAGAATTTTAAATATGTCATACCACTGCGTTCTCACTTTCATGGTGCCTGCTGAGTAGTCAGAACTTAGTCTTATGTTGTTAACCTTGTATGTGGTGAACCGCTTCTCCCTGGCTGCTTTCAGAACTTTCTCCTTGTCTTCAGCATTTGACAGACTGATCAGAAGATGTCTACAAGTGTGTTTATTTGGATTTATTGTATTTGGGTTCATTGGGCATCTTTAATTTTCATATTTATGTCATTTAGAAGGTTTGTTATGTTTTCCCTAACAGTGTCTTTGAGTACTCTTCCTAGCCCTTTACCCTTCTCTTCTCATTCTGGAATACCAATGATTCTTATATTTGTGCGCTTTATGTTTCCATCATTTCCCTGAGATCCGTTTCAAATTTTTTGATTTTTTTCACCTGCATTCTTTTGTGCTTTGACATTCCATCATCTGTCTTCAGATTCCCCAATTCATTCCTCTTCCTCTTCAAATCTGCTGTTGTGTGTTTCAGGAATATTTTTAATTTGAGGAACTGTATGTTTTATTTACATATGATTAGCTATTTGTTAACTTTATATATCAAAAAAAATAAAAAGCAAACAAAAATTTCAAACAAAACAAAGGAATGGGAAAAATGAATAATCTAAAGTAAGTACATTGCTTCCAACACGTTCCTACCATACCCCCAATAAAATTAGCAAAACATAATCAAACAAAGGAATCAGGAAAAGAAATAATCTAAAATAACTACATTGCTTCCAACACGTTTCTACCAAACCCCCCTGAAAATTAACAAACCGTAGTCATTCCTGAGTATTCCCATAACGTTAATACTACCCTCCAGAACTTACCTGTTCTTATTAGAGTATCGTCTGTGCACTGAGTGGGGGTCCAAACCATGTGGAAGTAAAATCAGTAGAGCAGTTTTCCATGTGTTCTGGGATTGCCAGCCCTTTGAGTAGGGGGACAGCATGCCCTGCGCAGTTTGGCAGGAAGTCCGCTCCAGGACAGAGTGGTCCCGGCTGTTCTCGGGTCTGCAGGTGTAGTACCCTGGTGTTGCAGAGCTGCGTGTCTCACCTTCCAGCTCAAATTCCTCACAGTCTCTGTGTGCTGAGCACCCACATGTCCCTGTGATTGGAGCAGGGCTCCTGGCACTTCCGCATGGCAGCCTTGCCTCTAGGCTGTGCACACCATGTGCTTCTGTGGAGGAGGAGTGGTCGCTGTCAAAGCCGCCGAATCCTGAATTCCCTCAAGGAAGCTCTCGGTCCTGGGACTGTGAAGGGTTATCTCCCAGCCAACTGTAAAGATGGATGCATGGGGCATGGATAATGCCCCCTTCTGTGCTTGGCTGCCTGCTCCAACTGCCTGTCCCTGGCATGGGGGCTCTTGTCCGTGGGTCTATGAAAGGTTATCACCCAAGCCAAGTGCTGAGGAATGTGCCCCGGGTGTGGAAGGCTACTCCCCTTTGCGCTCACCAGCCAGCTCCAACCACCCATTCCCCTGCAGCTTTCCAGGCCGAACACTCAACTGTCTGAAATGCAGTCTCTCAGTTTCTCCATATGCACACTTACTATGGGTGTAGAAGTCCCTGCCCAGCTGGAGGAACCCTCCGACGGTTGTTCTGGAGCTCTTTCTCTCCTTTAATGTTTTTCATGCAGGAGAATTTTACTTTCTCCTAATCTTCCCGGAACTTGACTGCTGGAATTTTGATAGATATTCCATTGAATGTGTAGATCATTTGGGGTAGTTTTGACATCTTAATACTAAGTCTTTTAAAACTGCCATTTCAGAATATCCTTTGTTGGTTTCTAATGTATAATTGATTTTTACATGTTGATCTTGTACTGTGAAACTTTGCTGAGTTCTTTAATTAGTTCCAGTAGTTTTCTTGTGGATTCTTTGGGGGTTTTCTTTGTGAACGCCCATGTCATGTGTGAGAAGTGATAGTTTTATTTCTCCCTTTCCAATTTGGATGTCTTTTATTTCTTTTTCATTGCTAATTGCCGTGGCTGAAGCATCCAGTAAAATTCTGAATAGCCACGATAAAAGTAGACATCTTTTTCTTGTTTCTGACCTCAAGTGGAAGGCTTTCCGACTTTCCCTACTGAGTATAATTTTAGCTGTGGGTTTTCAATATATGCCCTTTTTTGTGTTGAGGAACTTAACACCTATTCTTATTTTTCCAAATGTTTTTAATCATAATAAATGTGTTGTTAGGAAAAACTTGATGCGTTTTAGGATCTCACAGCTTTATTGCGCAATTTTTTGAGTCAGGCAGCTTCCCATTGAGAACGTAGAAGGAGGCTGTGCTGAGGGAATGGAAAGATGAATCTTCTATATAAGGGCGAACAGGGAAGTAAGCGAGGAAACGTACTGATTGGCTGATGTTAAGTTTCCATTTTATGTAGTAGGTTTTTACAAAGTGTGGAGCATATATACATTGATTATTATGGTTTACTTCTTCCTTTTGATAAGCTATCTACTAGACTGAAACTGATTGATCACCAGTGTTGCTTATCTGCAGTTCTATAGGGTGTGTTACACTTTCTCCGAAAGCCCCTGTAGGTCAGTTGTTTTGTCTTCTGGAAAATCCTTTTTCAGAAATTGTTTCCTCCTGTTAAAGCTCAGTGGAGGTGGGCATTTTAATTTTCTTAACAGGGTGTTAAATTTTGCCAAATGTCTCTTCTGTACTGATTGAGATGATCGTGTGATTTTTGTTACTTGTTTCTGTTAATGTGGTGTATTACATTGAGTGATTTTCTCATGTTGAATCACCCTTTGAACCACCCACTTGTTCATGGTGTATAATTCTGTTAAAACTTTACTTGATTTGATTTGCTGATATTTTACTGAGGATTTTTGCATCTGTTTTCAGGGAAATTGGTTTGTAGATTTATTTTCTTGTCATGTCTTTATCTTGCTTTAATATTAGGGTAATATTGGCCTTACAGAAAAAGGTAGGAAAAGTTTCCTTTTCAGTTTTTTGGAAGGGTTTGGAAGGATTGGTGTTAATTCTTGTATGTTTGGTAGAATTCACCAGTGAAGCCGTGTATTTCAGAACTTTTCATGTTGGGCAGTGTTTGATTACTGATTTAATCTCTTGTTACAGGTCTGTGAGATCTTCTATTTCTACTTGAGTCAGTGTAGGTAAGTTGTGCCTTTCTAGGAATTTGTACATTTCCTAGATTATCTGATTTGCTGGCATACATTTTTTTTAGTATTATTTTATAATCCTTTAAGTTTTTGCAAGATTAGTGGTAATGTTCCCCCTTTGATTTTGGATTTTTAGTTATTTGTGTCTTTTGTTTTCCTTTGTCAATCTAGCTGAAGGTTTGTCAATGTTATTGATCTTTTCAAATTCCTTTCTTTAGGCTTCACCAATTCTTTCAGTTGTACTTTTCCTATTTTCTATTTCACTTATCTCTGCTCTAATCTTTATTGTTTCTTCCATTCTGCTAATTTTAGGGTTAGTTAGCTCTTCTTTTTCTAGGTCTTAAAGGTATGGAGTTAGGTATTGATTTGATGTCTTTTTTAATGTAGACATTCATAGCCATATATTTCTCTCTGAGCACTGTCTTTGTTTCCTCTGTAAGTTTTGGTATAATGTGTTCTGCTTTCGTTCATCTCAAGATATTTCCTAATTTCCCTTGTGGGTTCTTCACTGACCCATTGTTTAAGAGTATGGCATTTAATTTCCACATTTGTGGATTTTCTGGTTTTCCTTCTGTTAATTGATTTCTAGCATCATTTCATTGTCGTCAAAGAAGATACTTTGTATGAGTTCAGTTTTTAAAATTTATTGTGACTTGTTTTGTGGCTTAACATCTGGTCTATCCTGGAAAATGGTCCATTTGCACTTGAGAAGAATATGTATTCTCCTTTTGTTGGGTGGAGTGTTTTTTGTATGCCCATTGGGTCTAATTCATTTATAGTATCATTCAGGTCTCCTCTTTCCTTATTGATCTTCTGTCTGGGTGTTTTATCCATTGATGGAAGTGGTGTATTTTGAAGGGAGAAATAGATACTTCTACAGTAATAGCTGGAGACTTTATCTATTTCTCCCTTCAGTTTTGTCAGTGTTTGCCTCATGTATTTCTGGACTCTGTGATTATGTGCATAAAGCATATGTTTTTAATTGTTATATCTTGTTGGTGAATTGACTCCTTTTATTAATATATAGTGCCCTTCTTTGTCTCTTATGACAAGTTTTTAATTTAAAGTTTATTTCATTCAATATTAGTATTGAACCCAACCTCTCTTTTGGTTATTATTTGTTATTATTTGTGTGGAATATTTTTTCCATCCTTATACTTTTCAACCTATTTTCGTCTTTGGGTTTAATGTGAATCTCTTCTCTATAGCAAACCCTTATCTTATCTAGGATTTGCAACTATTTTCTCCCATTCCGTGGGTTGTCTTTTCACTCTCTTGATAGTGTCCTTTGATACATAGAGTTTCTAATTTTAATGAAATCCACTTATCCTTTTTTTTCCTGTTGTCTGTGCCTTTGATGTCATCGTAACTAGCCATTTCCGAATCCGGAATCATGAAAATTGATCCCATGTTTTCTTCTAAGACTTTTATTATACTTTTAGCTCTGAATTCAGTTGTTTGATCTATTTTTAGTTATTTTTTGCATGTTGTGTAAGAAAGATCCCCACTTCATTCTTTTGTGTGAGGCTATCCAATTTTCTCAACACCATTTTTTTGAAGAGACTGTTCTTTCCACATTCAGTGGTTTTGGCTCCCTTGTCAAAAAATCATTAAGTGTAGATACGAGGGTTTATTTCTAATCTCTCAGTTCTGTTCAGTTCACCTATATATTTATCCTGTGTCAGTATCGCACTGTGTTGATTACTGTGGAGTGTCTCCTTTCCAAGGATAACTCTGCTATATTACATGATAGAGTTATCGGGATGATATTTCATCACTTTTATTTATATTAGTACTCACTAATACACATTTTCCCCCATGAGCATTGTCTTTACTATCATTATTTATTTTGTTGCTCAGCTGTAACAGTTTTGGCAAGTGGAAAAAACTTCTGGGTGGCTCCTGTGTCATTTTTGCAATTTGTCATTATTTCTTTTGCTCTTTCTTTCTGGTACTACAATTTGTTCATGGCTTGCTTTGTGTTTTCTTTTCCCAACCCTGGAATCTCCAAGAAGTTCTGATAACTTTTAATAGGTTGTGGTATTGAGAAACCAGGATCTGGGTTCATGTTGTGCTCATTGCCACCAGAGTCTCTGTTTTCAGGTCCTTTCACAGAAAAAGTCATTACATGTGTTTTATTTTCATGGGTGATACTGATACTGATAAGTCAGCACCACAGGTATCATTCTGTTCTTCCCCTTTTCCTATTTTTAACTTATTTATCCAACCAAAAGAAATCTTCAATTTATTTATTCTTTTGTTAATCCTCATTTACAGACATATTTTCAGAATTTGTAACCCATATCACCACAATGAAAGAAACCTAACTAGCAATAAATATTTGTTTAAAGTTCTTTTTTTTTCCCTTTGAAATGAAGTATATTGTCATATTCCTGCGTTCACATGTTAGTTGGGAAATTCTGCTTTTGGTAATAGTGGAGTAGCTCCAGTTGGACCCACAGATACCAATTATAAACTCTGGCCAAATTACAAAAAGCAAATATGTGAACGTTGTACACCGAGTAGAGGGGCATTAACACACAGAAGAAGGAAATACCAATGACTGAATTACACATTGTTTAGCCTTTTGGCCTGAGGGTAGGCCCCACTTCATGCCACCTATTGCAGTTAAAATTTTGATAGAAATCCATATTCTTATTGGATGAGGTCTCAGAGGAAGAAATTTTAGACCACAGTAGGTGTAAAATGAGGAGGGATATGCTACCTAGGAGAGAGCCACAGGATGGGAACCCTGAATTTTGCAAAAAAACTCTATATTTCTGGCTGAATCACCCAAGTGTGGCCTAGACTCCAGGCAGCCGAGTTAGGGCTAAAAGAAAAGAAGAAAGATTTCAGCTGCTTCCCACTACAGGGTAGAGAGTTTAGAGTTTGGTATCAGATAAGTTAGTTATCTGCTACAAGAAAAACATCAACTCTCTTTGGCAGATCATAACAGAATGCCATGTGTTCCCTGTATCTTTTATGATGTCCAATATGTTATCCAAAATACTAGATGAATGAGGAAACAGGAAAATGTGACCCATACTCATGGGTCAATGGATACTAATCCATTAGCATAGAATAGAGTATTAAAGGTATTATGACTGTGTTCAGGTACTGAAAGACAAATGTATTTATGATGAATGGAGGGATAAGAAATCTCAGTTGAGTAATAGAAACTGTTGAATAGAACCAATTTGAAATTCTAGAATTAAGAAACACAATTTCTGATTAATCATTGTTTATATTTAAGAGCAGAGTGGAGATAGCAGAATGTCAGTGAATTTGATGATAGACCAATAGAAATTATCTACTCTGACAATTGAAAACAGCATAAAAAATATAAAGAACAACTTTTATGGGTGAGTGAGGTGGTCATCAATCCTTTTCCTAAAAAACAACTCTGAAGCTGGTTAAAATGGTCAAAAACAACTGTTAGGTCTCTCTGGAAACTGGTGAAAGGCAAACAACAAATTGAGAGGTGTTTATTAATGAAAGTCTATTCAGCTTAGAATAAGAATACTGGGAGTCTGTAATGTTCTCTTTTGGGGCTGTTCTGTGTTCCTTTTATACCCTGTGCCCGGCGCCATTGTTAGTAACAGTCATGATCATGGTGCCAAAGCAACAGGATAGGTCAGTGGCTCAGCTGGCCTTTGGTTTTGGTCCTGGTTGTGGTATGCCACCAGCTGGAAGACTAGTAATTTATGAGAATGATCTGGGAAATAAGACACCCATTAAAGGCCTTTGAGCACTCTAAACACCCCTGGCTGACTGGAAGGCTTTGCACACATGCAGAGGAGATGGGAGAGGGCCTGACAAAAAGTAAAACCTGGGCCAGGTTTGAAAACTGCCTGAATTTTTTGTTTCTCAACCATTCACAGATCTGTAGATCCATCAGTAGAGAGTGTAAGCTATACTTGCTTGAAGTGATTGAGCATAACCTCTATCCAGTCATTGGCTGACCACTAAGCTATGCAGACATAGGAATCAAATCTAAGGAGTTGGGATTGAAACTTAAAAGACAAATTAAAAGAAAAAAATTGAGCAGAGACATAAGCAGTTGCATACCTTGGGGTAGGTGGATTCCACAGATTCAGTGCAGAGAGATTACTAAAGAAATAAGGGGGGAAAAAGGCCAGCAGCAACAACCCATGAATGTAGGGTGGGGAGCACACAGAATGAAAATCCAGAGTTGCTACAATATATCATCTGACATGTATAGTTACCAAACAGAAAATTATGATACATGTAAAGGAAAAGGAAAATTTAACCCATCTCAGGAAAAAATGTCAACAGAAATTCTTATTGAGCCCAGTATTTTGTAGGTTTTTGTATAATCATCTTGCTCATATAGTTGATTCTTTTTTGTTTTTTCTTAATATAAATTTATTGATATATATTCACACACCATACAAAATCCATCCAATGTGGCTCAGAGTATCATCACATAGCGTTCATCAACATGATCAATTTTTGAACATTTTCATTACTCCAGGAAGCCCCCCCCGCCCCAAAATAAAACAGAGAAAAAGGGAAAACCCGAATCATCCTATACCCCTTATACCATCCCCCATAATTGATCCCCAGCATTGGTATGGTACATTTGTTACTGTTGATGACAGAATATTGAGATATTATACAGTTGATTCTTGTTGTTCATAGTAGTTATGCTCTGTAAAGCCACCTCAAACACTGAATTAGCAAATACTGAACTGTTGGTCCCAGAGGAAATACAGGAGTAGATTCCTGTGAGCCTCTGGTCATAAAATTTTCATTAACCAATTAAAACTTACTGTTATTTTATGTGTGTTTCTGTTTAAAGAGAGCTTAATATATATTGTAGATTCATTAACATTGAACACATGGCTAACAACACTATAGTTCATTCCTGAACAAAGCTTATCTAGCACAAGTATTTTCTTGATAAGGCACATTAGCACCTTCTTGTGCGTAGTAACACTAGCCAACTCTTGATCGCTGGACAGCACTTGGTGGCCACTTTGAACAAAATCACCATCAAAAAGCACAAAAATGCAGAATTATGGTAGTAGATATACCATGTTAAAGGACACTTGTTTACAGCATGAGAGCTGAAAGAAGGCGGCTTTATTTGAACTCAGCTGGGGAACAGGCAGATTGGGTTGGTTATTTAAATTGTTTTTGCAGAGCTGTTCATTTCCACGGATGACTGTGAAACCCTTGCAGGTGTTGATTTTGGGGTTATACTATAAATTTTATATAGTAGGAAAATTCACAAATATGGCATTTATGAATAATGTGGATTGACTGTATTTTAGAATTTTTCCTAAGTAATTCAGTTTTTTTGAATTATTGTAAATGCTATTGTTTTTTGAAATTCAGATCCTGTTTCATTGCTAATATATAGGAATTCAGTAGACTTTTTTTTCTTAATTCGTATGCCACACTTCTTACGTTTGTACAACACATTGTTCTGCTCTATTCTATTCTATTCTCCCTGCCTCACCAATTAAGAGGATCATTTGTGACAAGAAATTATTTTCTATAAAATGTTGATGATAATAGTACCTCCCACATTCTGTTCTATTCTATTCTCCCTAACTGCCTCACCAATTAAGAGGATCATTTGTGACAAGGAATTATTTCCTATAAAATGGTGATAATAATAGTACCTCCCATTTACGGATGTGAAGATTCAATGATCTTAGGCAGGTCTAGTGCATAGAAAACTGTCTAGCACCTAGTAAGTACTCAATAAATGTTAGATATTACTCTTATCAATATCATCATTATTATTAATTTCTGTTTTGAATATCTACCATGTCAATAGCACATGAACTAAAAAAAGTAACCCAGAAGTTCTCCCAGTATTAGATTAAGGGGATGCAACTTTATGATTGTTGTAGGATTGCATGAAAAAAAAAGATATTTTTTTAAACTTTCCTTAGTAAGTAACTCAGGCATTCAAGAAAAATTTATTGAATATATACCATGTGCCAGGAACTAGGATTTTATCGTTGAACAGGTTAGACATTTTTCCTGCCCTCATGGGTCTTACAGTTTAACAGGAATGACATTAAATAACTAAGTGCAAGTTATTTAAAAAGAACACCCACTAGTTACCACTTAATACCAATTTATTAATTCTAATTGATTGATGAATAACATTATGATGCTAATAATTCAGTCTTTATTTATGTCTGGGGAATAATTATCTGATAAATGGCACCACAAATAGTGATTTATAAGTGTACATGATGCTTGGTTTTGGATCATAAAAGTAGAATTTTGTTATTTAAGGATTATAAAAAAAATACCTGCCTTTCTATTATTATCTGCAGTGGAATACCAAGAAAGACAGGGCTCTGGGAGTGATTCACCCACCAGGGAGTATTTTGTCACTGACATTGTTTAGAATTGCCAGTACATGGTGATAACTAAAAAGCAGACCAATATTTAGTCAGTTTTATTTTTTGTGTTTAAATTTCCTACTGACTATGCATCCATGGCACACACTCTCATTGCCCCTTGCTCTTGATTTTCTGCAATGCTTTTGGAATCATACAGTTAAAAATACTGTAGAAAATTATGCCTCATGTGAAATTGGGTATTTTAATATTATCATTATATTTACAGCGCATTTATTATATGCCAGGCATGGTTCTAAACACTTCATAAATTATAACTCTGAAATCACTCGTAACTTTTTTTTTGATTAGAGAAGTTGTAGGTTTACAGAACACTCATGCATAAAATATAGAATTCCCATATGCCACCCAATTAATAACACCTTACATTGGTGTAATACATTTGTTACAATTAATGAAAGCACATTTTTATAATTGTACTATTTAAAAAAATTTTATTCTAGTACCATATGTACAACTCAACATTTCCCTTTTTAACTACATTCAGATATATATTTCAGTGTTGTTACATTTACAATGTTGTGCTACCATCACTGCCATCCATTACCAAAACATTTCCATTGTTCCAAATAGAAACTCTGTACATTTTAAGCCTTAACTTCCTATTCCCTGTCCCCACCCTGTCCCCCGGTAACCTGTATTTTAGATTCTGACTCTATGAGTTTGCTTACTGTAATTATTTCTTATCAGTGAATAATTCAATATTTGCCCATTTCTGTCTGGCTTATTTCACTCAACATGATGTCTTCAGGGTTCTTTCATGTTGTCACATGTAGCACAACTGTAGTCCTTTTTGCGGCTGAAAAATATTCCATTGTATGTATATACCACATTTTGTTTATCCATAGTTGTTTGATGGATACTTCGGATGCTTCCATCTTTTGGCGATTGTGAATAATGCCATTATGAACATCCATGTGCAAATAATCTGTTTGAGTCCCCAGATATTGCACATCGATTCAATTCTTTTGTGTATATGCCTAGAAGTGGTATTGCCAGGTCATATGGTAAATCTATACTTAACTTTCTGAGGAACTGCCAAACTGTATTCCACATTTGCTGCACCACTTTACATTCCTACCAGTAGTGAATATGTGTTCCTATTTCTCCACATCCTCCCCAACTCTTATTTTCCATTATTTAATAGTATTCTAGTGGGTATGAGAAGGTTTCTCATTGTGGTTTTGATTTTGAATATCTTTTCACATGCTTTTTTGGTTTTAATTTGCATTTTCCCAATGGCTAATACACTTTATTATTACTAGGTTTTATTTTTAGTGTAAGAAAAAGCTTAAATTTTCATCTAAGGAGAAATGTCATAGAAAATTACAATAGAAAATGTTTTGCTACAAAAGTGTTCTTTTTAGAAATTTAAGTCTTTATAGGAAAGTTGTAGTGTGCCAAAAGAGAGGGATTCTATAAGAGCTAGGGCTATAAAAGTCCAAGAAGAAAATGTAGGGAAGCCTCTTTAAGATCTGGCAGTGGGGTGTGGTTTCTTAGACCTTACACCCAAAACACAAGCAACAGAAGAAGAAATAGATAAATAAGACCTCCTCAAAATTGAATACTTCAGTGCTTCAAAGGACTTTATTAAAAGGGTGAAAAGGAAACTTCTGAATTGGACAAAATATTTGGAAACTACATATCTGATAAGGGTTCGATATCCAGAATATATAAAGAAATCCTACAACTCAACAATAAAAAGACAAACAAGCCAATTTAAAAAATTGGCAAAAGACCTGATGAATAGATACTTTTCTAAAGAGGAAATACAGATGGCTAAAAAGTACATGAAAAGATGCTCCACATCACTAGCTATTAGGGAAACACAAATCAAAACCAGAATGATATGTTTCATACCTACTAGAATGACCATTATTAAAAAAAAAAAAGAAAACTACAAGTGCTGGAGAGTTTGCACAGAAATAGGAACACTTATTCACTGCTGGTGGGACTGTAGAATGGTGCAGCTGCTGTGGAAGATGGTTTGGTGGTTCCTCTGGAAGCTAAGTATAGAATTGTCATATGATCTGGCAATCCTCCTACGAGGTATATACTCAGAAGAACTGAAAGCAGGAACTGGAATAGACATTGGCACACTGATATTCATAGCAGCATTATTAACAATTGCCAAGAGATGGAAACAACTCAAGTGTCCATCAGCTGATGAATGGGTAAACAAAATGTGGTATATACATCCTATAGAATATTATTCAGCTGTAAGAAGAAATGAAGTCCTGATGCATGCAACAACATATACAAACCTTGAGGACATTATGTTGAGTGAAATAAGCCAGACACAAAAGAACAGATATTATATGGTCTCACAAATATGAACTAATTATAATGAGCAAAATCTTGTAGCTAAACTCTGGAATACAGGTTACCAGGAGACAGAAAGAGGGTGGAGAATGGGGAGCTGATGCTTAATTTGTACAGAATTTTTAATAAGGTTTATTGTTAATGTTGAAAATGGATAGAGGTGATGGTAGCACAACATTGTAAGGGTAACTAACAGTGCTGAATTATGGGTGTGGTTATGGCTGAAAGGGGATATTTAGGGTTGTGTATTCCTAAACTAGAAGGAAAGCTAGGGGATAAAACGTGAGGCTGTATAACATAGTGAACCTTGTTGTGGATGATGACTGTGGTTACTTGTACAAATGTAAGATTGTTCTTACATGAACTAGAGCAAATGTATGTCACTACTAAAAGGTGTTAATAATAGGGTGGTATGTGGGGAAAAATACAACTAATGCAAACTATGGACTATAGTTAACAGTAATATGTAATATTCTCCCATCAGTTGTAACAAAGGTACTGTGCCAGTGCTAAGCCTCAATAAAGGGGAGTATAAGGGGCATGGGATTTTGTGTTTTTTTTTCCAGAGCAATGAGGATGTTCTCAAATTGATTGTGGTGATGAATGAACAACTCAGTGATTATACTGAGTGCCATTGATTGTACACTTTGGATGGATTGTATGGTGTGTGAATAAAACTTTTTTTTTTTTTAAAAAAGCGATCCTAATCAGAAAACTTCTAGGATTATTTGGTGTGTTTTAATTTAACGTGGGCAATGTATTACTAATATGGTCATATTTCATAGCTTGGAAAATGGACTCATGGAGTTGTAAATATTGGTGTTATGTTTGATAATGCATTGAAGAGATAAATATTCCTGATTCTTTTATTCTAGATAAAATCAGTGGTTCTGGAAATAACTCTGATATGATGGAAAACAGCAGGGAAGAGGTAAGAATAATTTGAAGCATTTTAAAAATATTAATTACTAATAAGCAGTGAGAGTATTTGTCATCAGATTGACTCTGGCTAATACATGCACATATTTAAGTTTATGACAATACCCCGATGTCATTTTATAATACTTTAGGTACTTGTCCTGTTTGTGAAGGTAATTGTTTTTGTTCTTTTTCACTTTAGCAGTTTACCTAAATTCAGCCAACTGAATGCTTGATAGTAGATAGGTATTTAAATGTTATCATACTGAATAGGTGGTGTTGGGGTTGGTGGTTATGGTAATGATGCCTTGGTTCTGAGCTGTCTTGAAACTGGGCATTCATACTCTCCTAAGCATCATTATAGCAACTCATCCTGGGATCCTTCACCTGATACCCAGGCCTGCACTATGGCTTTGAGATTCTTTCCACCTACTGTAAAAAATATAATGCAGCATAATATACTGGAGATAGTAGCAAAATGAATATAAACATAGTATCCCTAAGCAAGTTGTAGAGGTACTCCTAGCCATGTGTTTGGATAGAGAGGAGTGACACAGTTTCATATCCTTAAAACTCTACCTCTGTTGGGATCTGACTACTTCTTTGTTGATTTGGGCCAGGATCGTGATATAGCACTGTATCCCACCCTCATAAAAATGCAACAGTAACAAAACACAAAAATAACATTCAATCAAGGAAACGGCAGTAAATAAGAACTATTTTTGAAGCTGCTTTTAGAAAAATATTTTAGGCATGTAAATAGTATATCATTATACCAAAGGTCTTACTACAGGGGAATAGTTAATTTTAGGGATGTTGCTTTGAGAGTTTCACTCACCTTTGTATTTATTTCTGACATTTAGGGAACTAGCGCTTCAGAAAAATCCAAATCTTCGGGATCATCACGATCAAAGAGGTTGGTTAATATTGAATGGAAAAAGTTATTTACCTTTTTGGGTTATTTTATTTTCTGTTTCTAAAAATAATGATCTTTTCTTAAACTTACTTCTTTTTCTAAGCGAACTATTTTATATAAAAATACATATTAAAAAAATGGACAGAATATAATGAACTACCTGTATCCATCACCTGGTTTCAAGAATTCAGACTTTAACTTTTAAAGGAATTTTCTGATGAGAGTATATTATATATTAGTGGCATTAGCAGTATTTCTTTGAGATAATATATGAGCCCCCCCAAAAAAGGGAGAAAAGGGGCACATGAAAGGTTGAATGCCTTGAAAGAGGCAATATGTGATTTTTAGAAATTATCTAGGATGTTGGAAAGGATAGCCAACATAATTAGGAGGTCAAAGAGTGGTAAAAAAGGATTTCTGTACTTTATTGTCGAAGATTATTGTATATAAGACATGAAATGATTTCCATGTATACCATAATGCTAAATATACTGTGCAGTATAGTTTTATTCAATTTTTTCAGCTTAGCTATTAAGACAACTTAATTGTTATTAATTTATTCTCTAAAGTAATGATTCTTAAAGGTGGGTGCCAATCAAGTTCTCCCTAGTAGCTTTTTCAGAATGCACTTGTCTGGTCCTACCCCAGACCCACTGATTCATAATCTTTGGTGGTTTGGTATAGGAATGTGTGCTTCTCTAGGCGATTGTGATGTGCATCCCTGGTTGCGAGCCCCTGCTCAATCTAAAACTGTCATATGTGTTTTTTGAGGGTTGTTTCAATTGTCAGAAGTGTCCATAATTCTATGGACTTAATTTTTTCCTAGGAAACCTTCAGTTGTAACAAAGTATGTAGAATCTGATGATGAAAAACCCTTGGATGAAACTGTAAATGAAGATACTTCTAATGAAAATTCAGAAAATGATATTACTATGCAAAGCTTGCCAAAAGGTAATGTGTATTAATTTTTTATATGATGTTAAAGTTGAAAAATATTTTTAAAAATAATATTGTGAAATTGGAACTTGATTACTGGTAGTTGTGTGTCAAAGACCAAACTTGGCATTTTGATAGTGGTGGTCTGGGAATGTGTTTAGTATGGCAGTATATAATGTGTTACTGAGGTTAAACATTTAGAATATACATTTAGCTTTGAAAAGAACAAAATCTCTTTTCTCTTTGGTTTTTAGAAAAAAGGCTTTACTTTCCAAATTATACTTGAATGTGAAAGTAGGTTAAAATGTTTAATACATTTTGGTTCAGTAAATGTTAATGTGCTTGCTTTATATAAAAATGTAATTGACTGTTCCTGAAAACTTTTTTAAAACCTTTAAAATGCATTCTTAAATTCCCTAAGGCTAAGAGCCAGAGTTAACTATTAAAGATAAATTTAGGTGTACTTCTTGCAATTATCTGCCTTAAAAAGCTTGTCACATACCTTTCAGTGGCTTCATTTCTAACCTTACAACCTCCTTAATGAGATTGGGGGAAAAGTCAACTGGAAATCTTGGACTTTTCAAAGCCCAAGTCTGAGAGCAGTCTGACTGGATGATGAGGGAATGACTCGGGATGTGTTTCAAAGAGTTAAAGTTTTAGAGTTTTTTTCTTTGTTAAATAGCAGGTTTAAGGCTCATAGCAGATTTTTCAAATTTATTCTCAAAGTCAGATAGTTTACTGCAGTGTTTGCTAAAGCTTGTTCCCTGTCTATATTTATATTTTCATGACACATTTTTAAATTATGGGGGGTTTTACAAATATATGTGGGAGGGATAGTACTTTGCTTGATTAAGATAAATTAGGAGTTACAAAATATGAAAAATGAAATGAAGTAAAGGAATGAATGAGGAAGAAGAGAAAAGAAAACTGATGGGCCTATCATTTATGTAGCTTTGCAAATTGTCTATGACAATTTTATGGAATGGTTTTGGTGGCCCAGGGCAGAAACAGCTTATATATGAGTCTGAGTCTCATAGGCAGTGACTCACTCTGGATTGTTATATTCTCAGTGGTTGTTACTGGGAGTGTTGATGATGGCCACCGGATTGTTATGAGCTAGTAGTTCAAAGCTTTCTTTTAATGGTATGGGGGAAGAAAGTGAGTATGGGATATTACTAACTTGAACTAAGCTTAATTCTCCCCCACCAAATAAAAATAGACTAGTTTCATAAGATTAATTCTGGATTGTTATTATTATTGTTATAATGCTATATTGAGTATGTATAGGTAACATACTCTTACAAAATTAACTCATTTAATTCTCAAAACAACCGGTAAGGTAGCTGTTGTTTCTACTTATAGAGATGAAGGAACAAATTCAGAGCTCAAGGAACTTTTTCTGCTTTAAGTTGAGAAGCTAAGATTTGAACCCAGGTCTGCCTGAATCCAAAGCTAGTGAGTGCTTTTTCCACTCTGCTGCTTTGCTTCCGTTTAGAGAAGAATCTTCAGAAAGAGTTCTCTTATTTTGTTAATTATAAATCTTTAGTTCTCAAATGTTGGGGCTTCTCTAAAAGTATATACATCAAATGGTTGTTGTGAATAAAGTTTTTTGATGGGGAGTATTTAAATTTACCACAGCTTGTAAAATCTCAATAATCTGTACTCCCTTCATCCTTTTTTTTCAGAGGCTCAGAGACTTGTTTAACAACTAGATGCTATGAGTTGCCAAAATCTGCTTGTTGAATAACGTAGGCCCATGTTTCAGAGAGACAACTCCTGACAACTACCTGCTTTTACTTTCTTAGTCATTGACAATAATGCCCAATTACTAAGCCCCAGCAATGTAGGTAAACTTGAGACCTGGACCCTTTTTACCATGCCACTGTTTTATTTGGTCTTGAGAGAATGTAATGAAAACTTAAATTAATAACCTCTGTTCTCAATCTACATGTTTTATAGTTAAGAAAGGACATTCTTTCTAGAAGTATTTCAGTGGGGACCAACAGTTGTTCTCATTCTACAATTTATTGTTAGAGGGCACTTCAGCTTAAGTATCATAAAGTAGTCTTCTGTTTAAAGCTCTTTAAGGACTTTGCAGGGAACTGAAACTTCAACGTACTGGTTGGGAAGTGCTGCAGAATAGGCACAGCAGTGATAGCAGAACAAACTTCTCAGATTGTCCTCCGCTGCATTCCCCCAAAAGTAATACAAAACAACCCTTTAAGAAATATTTTTCTGTGTTTATTATCTGGGTTGTGAGAAGAATAGCATGTCAATTTATGCCCCCCCCCCAGTCCACTTATTTTATAAACTTTAATGAACTTAGCATGGGTGTTCATATTCATAATTGCTTTGTGATAGGCACTATAAAAAATTCAGAACTGGGCTGAGGCTTTCTACTTGATTCACACATTTCTATTATAATTAGTTTATATTCCTCCCCTTACTGTTTTCATGAATTATATTTCAACAAGTGACCTGATTGTTGACACCTGGCCCTTTTATTATTTCCCTGTATTATTTACTCTTGAGAGGTCCTTATACAAGTAATGAAAGCTTGAAAGAACCAGACAATGTACCAGCAATGTTGGCTTTAACTGAACTGAAGTCTTGAACTTCACTTGCACATTTAATATGTGTAATGGTTTTTTAAATGAAATCATTCTAGGTACAGTGATTGTACAACCAGAGCCAGTGCTGAATGAAGACAAAGATGATTTTAAAGGGCCTGAATTTAGAAGCAGAAGTAAAATGAAAACTGAAAATCTCAAAAAACGCGGAGGTAAATACAAGTGAAAAATGAAAACATGAGTTTAAATTGCTGTTTTTCACCATATTGGAAAATCTGATATGCTTAATAAAAATACCTCCATTTCCGCCCATGTATATTAAAAGCACTTCTTAAAAATAACTTCTGTTTCTCCCTGAGCTCTGAAGCAGAAAAGGTTAAACGCCATTTAACAAAAAACCTTTGTCTTCAGTGGCTATTAAGCTATCTCAAGAAGCTTAGCATTCTATTCTTCCACATGTTAGTTCGATAATACTTATATGCCAGAATACCATGTGTCATTCCACACCACCCAAAAGATTTTCAGATTCCGTACAAAGTCTTGCCTATGGCCTTCAGGTAACTTTAAACATATCTAGAACATTGTTTCACAGAATTCTGGACATCTGCATTAGTATTATATGGGGTACTTACTAAAAATGCAAGTCCCTTGACTCCACTCGTAATAAATATGAATTTCTGTGGATGAGGTCAAGAATGTGCCCCCAGTTTGTTTTATTGTACATTAAAGTTTGAGATCCACTGATCTAAAGCTAGCAATGCAGAAATGAGTAGGAAGGAGAAGGGAGTTAGAGCTAGTAACCCTCCCTCCATCTGCTTGAGCTGCCTCTACCTTTGTCTGTCTACCCATAGTTAACATACACACAACCATGTTGGCTAACCATCTATAGAAAGTTAGCATATGGAGAATTCATTTAGAAATTTTTGACAGTGGAGTATGTGTCCCACTTGTTTGTGTGTGATTTTTAAATAGTGCCTATATATACTTTTTGAGCAAATTAACAGAGTCAGAATCCATGACTATATAAGGAATTGAATTTTGAAAAGATAGAACATGGTGCCAAATTTCTAAATAGAAGTGTGATGGAATGTCCATTTAATATTTATCGTGGTATGTAATTGTGAAATTATAGCAGAGTTCTATATTGGTGAAATTTAGTGCAGATTTTCATTTCAGGGCTATAATTATCTTGTTGGAACAAGAAAAATATATCTATACTTATAAAATACTATGTATATCAGTTTTCAGATTAAATATATGATAGATTGTTGGAGAAAATCAAGGAAATGTTGTTTAATCTTTTGCCAAAATGGGGTAATCTTTCAAGCAGAAGAAGATTTATAGAGAATCTAGTTCATAGCAGGGAAACTGCAATTGCAGCTAACAAGGTCAATAAAGCTAAGTAGTATTCTTAAAACTTAAGAGAATCATCAAATAGAGAGTGATGGTAAAGGCCAGTAGAAAGTTTCTTTCCTCTGATAATGGGTCTTCTATAGAATATAGACAACCAAGTATATTGTGTTATGTAAAAATTAATATCTAAATGGTGCCTTTTGGGGAGGGACTCTGAGCAATCAGTGTCTGAAATGTGGATGGGGGTGAAAGGTGAATAAAAAAGGAACCACTCTTTGTGGGGGGAGGGTATTCTTAGTGCCTCTTTGCTATGCTCCTGGTATTTGGTCTGAGCTGATATGTTTCTGGGACATTTTATTGAATATTCTGTAAGAATGTTTATATCATGCTGAAAGGAATATATATATGTTTGTAGACATAAAGTAGCACTGAAATTTTTAATGTTCATTGTTGTCTTAATGGTTTGGCATATCTTTAAGCTGTTAGAAATCACATAGGAAATTTAATTTTAGGTTTTCTTATATACACATGTATGGATAAATTAGTGAATTATGGTACTGAATCGCTGTAGTTAATATTCAAACTTTCTAGGGAAGTTAGTTCCAAAATTGAAGCCCAATTTAGGAAACTGTCGAGAAGTTAAACTTTATATGTAGGATAATCTTGTATTGATTTGTAACAAAATTATACCACAAAGACAGTCCCATATTTACCATATCCAAAGCCACTGTTTTTAAGAGTATTGCCTGTTTTGATACATCTCCCCTAGTTTAAGTGTTAGAATATATATTTTACATCTGACGTTTCTATATGGCACAATAATTTTATTCTCACATTAAAACCATTAAAATGTATTGAGCTCAGAAATGAAAAATGCCTCTTTTCCATTTATACATTATTGTATTATAATCTTAGAGATATTTTACTACTAAAAAAATTTAAAACATACAGCTACAGAAACAATTACATAAAATAATGTAACATTTCAGCATTTTACCATATTTCAGATCTTACTCAAAATATTGTTTCAGTCTTACTCTCATTCATTTCCTACCCCTCCTCTCCATAGGTTGTGGTTATCTTAAAGTTTGTATGCATATAGGTGTCATTTCCATGAATGTTGTTTTATTTTTTGTATATGTGTTCATGAAACACTTGTTTTTCATTAAAAAATATGCAGCATAGTATGCTGTACATATCCACTCATTTAACATTGTTTTTGAAATTTATCCATGCTGGTAAATGTACATGTACTTTGTTTATTTTTCACAGCTATATAGAATTCTGTGGTATGAATAAACCACTCTATTCATTTCCCAATTATGAAGTTATTTCCAGTTTTTTTCATTTTGTAATTTTCTAGTTAATGCTGCAATGAATATCCTCATGTGATTTCTTGTTCACACGTGGGAGAAACTCTTTAAGGGATCACTTAGTTTTATTTATTTTTGAGTGGCATATATGCAGAAGCATATAGAAGTTGCTTAATAAATGTTATTTAATATTGGATTAACATACAAACTCTAGCTTTTATTTACCTTGTTAGTTTATCTGAATGAAATCATTATTTGAAATAAAAAAGTACACTGTGTTTATTTTGTCAAAACAAATAGAGAATATATGAATACCCAAGATCAAACACTAAGTAGGATAGTATGATTTAAAATAAAATATTAGCAACGTATTATAGTAAGTTTTTAAATTCTGTATATATTCTGAAAAAGTATTATGGTGTCCTAATGCATTAAATTTTTTTAGCTTCTGCAAATAAAAATATTTGCGATAATGTTTGAGGCCATGGTGCTTTAGACCCTAAAAGTAGCAAAAACACAGAGTAGAAATTAAAAAGTGAGAAATATATGTGGTGTTTTGTCTTTTATTTAGGGTTAAAGGCAGAAGTCCTTGTTTATTTTTTTTTAGTTGTGTCCCTTTTACAGATTGTGACTGCAGTCATTTTCATGGACTTTTTTGAATCATAATCTACCATCATATTTGGATAAAGGTCCTGATTACACATCAGGATCACCTGAAAAGCTTTAAAAAATGTCTAGGAGATTCCCATCCATGGGCTTAGGAGTGGGAATGGCTGTCTGTCTTTTTACATGTTTCTTCAGGTAATTCTAATGTTCAGTTCCAGTTGTAAAGCATTGCTGTGGCAGAACTAGGGAAAAGAGTGAAGTATGAGAGATTTTCTCTTATTCCTTCCTGCATAGGTTATTTTTTAATCTGTTTTCCTGTAGACCATGTGGAATGGGGCTTTGCTGTTTTCCCCTAGCTATTCTGAGGTTTTGTTGCCAAGATAGATATAGCTGTATCGTTTTATTTGTGCTTACTTGGAAATAGTAGACAGTGCTGATATGGACTGGACAGTGGACTAGACATAGAAAGAAGGCATGTTAGTGAAGTAAATCTTAGGAAGGAAATTGGTAATATTATAAAATTGCCAGGTTTTCATATTCTGTATTGATAGAATCTCTGCAGACAATTCCATATTGAGAATAAAGCCCTTTATGGCATGCCTAATTTTAGGGAGTTGCAATAGAATCTGCTCCATATATGTCACTTTCTTCTCCATTATTTAAGAACTTAGTGAATTTATTTGCAAAGCAATAGCAACAAGAAAAAGAGCTCTTGATCTTTATTTTTAGAACTTCTTTATGGAGTCTCTTCATGCTATATTAAGTTCTAAGAAAAATGTTTACATTTGTAAAAGTTAGGATTTGTAGCTCTGGAGTTTGCCAAGGTTGTCTTGTTTTTAGAAAGTCAGTAAAGTTATTAACCTTTTTGTTTGTGTCTAAAATGTAATTTTTCCCTGGATTATGAGGTATTTAATTTCTGATACATAAGTTGCAAAACAACATTTAGTATCTGTGTGTGTGTTCGTGTGTGTTTTTGTGAATAATGGTGACTCCTTTCTCCTAGAAGATGGGCTTCATGGGATTGTGAGCTGCACAGCTTGTGGACAGCAGGTCAATCATTTCCAAAAAGATTCCATTTATAGACATCCTTCTCTGCAAGTCCTTATTTGTAAGGTATGTAATGATTTTTTGATAATTTTTCCACAAATATTTGAATGCTTACCGTGTACCAGATACTTGGCATGGTGATGAAGAAGACAGAAATGGTCTCTGCCTTGGCAGGCTTATATTTTAGTGGGGCAGACTCATAAATTGCCTGATGAGTGCCATGATAGGGGAGATACGGTGTATTATGGGGGCACACAGGAAGGCTGTGTAATTTCGACTTAGGTTTGGGGTCTCTCCAGTGGAGGCGATAGATGCTGGTATCTGAAATTTGAATAGGAATTAGCCTGGTGAAGTGGGGATGGTTCAGAGTCTTCTAGGCAGAGGCAATATGGTATTCAGAGGCTGATAGGTGAGAAATAGCCTGTTGTGTTTGAAAATGTGAGGAGTGTATGTGTGTGCATGCATATGTTTTATAACTTTTCTTTTTATATACTCTACTTCCCCAAATTTAAACTCTCCATATGGAAGAGGATTTTGATGTAACTTGGAGATAATAAAATTATAAAGATTTCATATGGGTTGATTATAGTTTTAACAGTCTGTTTATACTTTTTTTATTAGTAACACTTTGGAGTTAATTTTAAATAATCTATGATATCAGGGTTATGGTTTCCCCAACTCATATTATTGCCTAGACTAATCCCCTGTGTTACTGTGTTTCCTAACAAAAAGCCTACTTGAAATGCAGGGCCTGGCCAGGCTTTCCTCTAGAGTTCCAGAACTAGGTCATTTCTTGTATGAATTTTTGATAGATTCAAGCATGCTTAAATGGCACTGCAGTTTTTCTTCCCTCTTCAGCAATTTGTGTTTCACCTTTCCTTGAATTCATTTCAGCCAAGGGCCTATGTGGGGCCCATGCTGTCGCTTCTGGTTTTAAATTGAGACAGCTGAATTTAGTACTGCTGGATTTATAATGTATACTCCCTTTCTCTTTACATATATATATATACACACACACACATACATATATGATTGGCCTTTTATTTTTTCGAGGGCCAGGCTGTTGATCCTAGCCCTTTTCAGTAATCAGCAGTTCATTGGGCATGAAGCTCTCCCTTTCTCCAGTCCCAGTGAAAAAGAATTTGAAATCAGTCAGACTTGAATTTGAATACCAGCTTTACCTCTTACTAGTTGTGTGACTTTGGGAGATTTATTTAAACATTAATGACCCTTAGCTTTTTCTCTCAAAGTGGACATAATACCCCCTATTTTAGATAGTAGGTATTTTGAGATTTCAAGATAATGTAGATTAATTGCATAGTTGTACATATAGTAGGTGTTTCTATATGGTGGTTTTTAAATATTATTAAATAGCAACAATGTGTAATAAATTTTTGTGTAGAGCTTTATTAATTAGTAGTTTGAATCCAAAAATTGTTTTACCAAACTCTTTGACAAACTTTTATGTAAGGAATAGTGCTGTTTATGACATGGAAATTTATTTCACGAAATTATTTTCTTAAGATATTCCTATGTCTGGAAAGTACTAGTATTGGGTATTGGGTAGTACAGTGTTTATGTTTGATTTTCTAAAAATTAAAAGGAACACACAAATTCCAGTTACTTTTTTGATGTCTTAAAATAATATGGCTTTTGTCCTTTATTAATGTTGAATAAAAGTTTCCCTCCCTCCCTTTTTTAATAGAATTGCTTTAAATATTACATGAGTGATGATATAAGCCGTGACTCAGAAGGAATGGATGAACAATGTAGGTAGGTAATGAATCAAAATGAGCTAAAATTCAGCAATGTTGTTTAGTTTCTTGGGAGAACTCTTACAATTGTGTTCTATTTGATCCATTTTTTTTGGGTATTATAATCAGTGTCTTTAATGGAAGGTTGTTCTTTCCAAAAGCTTTAGGTCTATGTTTGTTTTAAGTTTCCAATAAAGTATAAGCAGATGACTTAAGTTACTTTAATATTAAAATTTCTGCCAGGAATATTTAATTGTTTTAATAATGAAAAGATTTAGAATGTGTTTCATTGGGACTAATAGTTATATCTTTAAAAATTTCAGATGGTGTGCAGAAGGTGGAAACTTGATTTGTTGTGACTTTTGCCATAATGCCTTCTGCAAAAAATGCATTCTACGCAATCTTGGTCGAAAGGAGCTGTCTACAATAATGGATGAAAATAACCAATGGTATTGCTACATTTGTCACCCAGAGCCTTTGTTGGACTTGGTCACTGCATGTAACAGCGTATTTGAGAATTTAGAACAGTTGTTGCAACAAAGTAAGAAGAAGATAAAAGTTGACAATGAAAAGAGTAATAAAGTATATGATCATACACCCAGATTTTCTCCAAAAAAAATTAGTTCAAATTGTAATGGAGAAGAAAAGAAATTAGATGATCCATGTTCTGGTTCTGTAACTTACTCTTACTCAGCACTAATTGTGCCCAAAGAGATGATTAAGAAGGCAAAAAAACTGATTGAGACCACAGCCAACATGAACTCCAGTTATGTTAAGTTTTTGAAGCAGGCAGCAGATAATTCAGAAATCAATTCTGCTTCAAAGTTACGTCAGCTTAAGGCCTTTAAATCTGTGTTGGCTGATATCAAAAAAGCTCATCTTGCATTAGAAGAAGATTTAAATTCAGAGATTCAAGCTTTGAAAGCTATAAACAAAGAGAAAAATACCAAAGAGCATAAAGTCATGGATGCTAAATCTGAAACAAAAGTAAGGAAAGGAGAAAAATCTTGTGCTTTGGAAAGGAAGGATGTTTCAAAGTCAGAAGCTAAACTGTCAAGAAAGAAGGTAGATAGTGAGCACATGGATCAGAGTGTTCCCACAGAAGAACAGAGAGCAAATAAAAGTACCAGTGGTGAACATAAGAAATCTGATAGAAAAGAAGAACCTCAATTTGAACCTGCTAACACTTCTGAAGACTTAGACATGGATATTGTGTCTGTTCCTTCCTCAGTTCCAGAAGACATTTTTGAGACTCTTGAGACAGCTATGGAAGTTCAAAGTTCAGCTGATTATCAGGGGGATGGCCACAGTGGAACTGAGCAAGAGCTAGAGAGTTCTTCTGTAAAATTAAATATTACTTCACAAGACAGCAGAGGAGGTATTAAATCAAAAACTTCAGCTAAAGTAACAAAAGAATTATATGTTAAACTCACTCCTGTTTCCCTTTCTAATTCCCCAATTAAAGGTGCTGATTGTCAAGAAGTTCCACAAGATAAAGATGGCTATAAAAGTTCTGGTCTGAAATCCAAGTCAGAGAACTGTGGACCTGGACGGGAAAACAGTGATAGTGAGCATTTGGTTGAAAATGAAGGTCCGTTACTTTTAGAAGAATCTGATCTTCGAAGATCCCCACGTGTAAAGACTACACCCTTGAGGCGACAGACAGAAACTAACCCTGCAACATCTAATTCAGATGAAGAAATTAATGAGACAGTTAAGGCAAAACAAAAGCTATCAGTCCCACTAAGGAAAAAGGATAAGCGGAATTCATCTGGCATTGCTATAGATAATCCTAAACCTAATAAATTGCCTAAATCTAAGCAGTCAGAGATCATAGACCAGAATTCAGACTCTGATGAAATGCTAGCAATCCTTAAAGAGGTAACCAGAATGAGTCATAGTTCTTCTTCAGATACTGATATTAATGAAACCCATGCAAATGAGAAGTCTTTGTATGATTTAAAGACTCAAACAGGAAAAGATGAGAAAGGAAAAAGGAAACGAAAAAGTTCTACTTCTGGCTCAGATTTTGATACAAAAAAAGGCAAATCAGCTAAAAGCTCTAAAATTTCTAAAAAGAAACGACAAAACCATTCTGAATCTTCCAATTATGACTCAGAATTAGAAAAAGAGATAAAGAGCATGAGTAAAATCAGGGCTACAAGAACAACCAAAAAACGAGTTCCAAATAAAGGAGATTATGATTCTTCAGAAGATGAAAAACATAGCAAAAAAAGAATGGATAGTCAAGGGGAGAAATGTTTGAAGCGTGCACAAGAAGGACCAGGTGATGATGCCGAAAGGAAACAAGAGAGAGAGAATTTCTCTTCAGCAGAAGGCATGGTTGATAAAGACAAAACTATCAGGGAAATAAGAGATCAGCTCCCAAAGAAGCAGCAGCCAAGTGTTTCCTCTGATGGTGCTGATAAGCCTTCTGGGAAAGAGAAGTGTTTTTATTCTCCTGAAGACAAAAAGGTTGCTGATACTGAAGAAAAGAACAAGCATCTGAAAACCAAAACATGTAAGAAAGGACAGGGTGGCTTATCAGATGTTGCTGAGAAATTCCCAAAGAAAGAGCACAGTGATGAGTCCTCTGAAGATGATAAAAAACAGGGCAAAAAGGGAACTGAAGGAAAAGAAAAGAAAACTACAGACTTTAAGAAAAAAGTAATTAAGATTGAACAACAGTGTGAATCATCATCTGATGGCACTGATAAATTACCTGAGCGAGAAGAAATTTGTCATATTCCTAAAGGCATAAAACAAAATAAGAATGACAAAACTGGTGAGGAAAAGAAAAGTAAAAAAGTAAAAGATAAAACGTCTAAAAAGAAGGATGAATTATATGATTATGCTGAGACGCTACCAGAGAAAGGAGATAGTTGTGACTCTTCAGAAGATAAAAAGAGTAAGATTGGAGCATTTTGTAGAGAGAAGAAAAGGGGCACCTTGCCTGAAAAGTGTTCAAGGAAGGGACAAGATTGTTCATCATCTGATACTGAGAAACATTCCATGAAAGAAGATGGTTGTGATTCTTCCGATAAGAGACTAAAAAGAACAGAATTGAGGGAAAGAAAAATTTTAAATTCAAAAAGAAATACCAAGGAAATACGAGGTGGCTCATCATCTTCTGATGCTGAGGAAAGTTGTTCTGAAGATAATAAAAACCAGAAGAAACAAAGAACTTCAGTTAAAAAGAAGACAGGCAATATCAAGGAGAAAAAGAGAAACTCCCTAAAAATAAGCACTAGAAGGAAACAAGCTGATATTGGTTCCTCATCGTCTTCTGATGTAGGAAATGATGATCAGAATTCTGTGGGTGAGGGGAGCAGTGATGAACAGAAAATTAAGCCTGTAACTGAAAATTTAGTGCTGTCTTCACACACTGGATTTTGCCAGTCTTCAGGTATGCACAAATAAATTAAGAACTTATAGCTCTCCTCTGGTTTAACTACATTGGTTAATTTTCCCTGAAGCCAATGAATTTCAGGACTACAGTTTAGGAAAAGACTATTTAGAAATTCTTTAGACACTTATTCCAAAACATATATGGACCTAGAGGTTCTTTCACTATTTTTATGCCGTTATTGGAAGCTTTCTGAAACAGTGTTAATATTATATAGCAGAGACACCAAGTTTGTTTGGTAAATAATTCTAGTCCAGGTTTGTGGACAATAAAAAAACATTTCAAACAAACCATAATAAGGGAGTCCAACATGTTCCTACTCTACCCCAAGAAAATAACCTAATATAGCAACATTTCTGTGAACTTGTTCCTACCATACCCATCAGAAATGAACAAACCATAGTCATTCCTGGGCATTCCCAGAATGTTAAATTTACCCATGATAGCTTATCTGTTTTTATTGGGTTATTGTTCCCCTTCATTAATTGCTCTCTGTCACTAGTTGCCCTACATTCTACATTATAAACCATTTATTTTAGGATTGTGTTGTTTAACCTCCAGGTGTTTGTGGATTTTCTAAGTCTCTGATGGTTATTGACTTCTAATTGTATTCCATTGTGGTCACAGAATGTGCTTTGAATAATTTCAAATTTTTAAAATATATTGAGGCTTGTTTTATGTCCCAGCATATGGTCTATTCTGAAGAAAGTTCTGTGAGCACTAGAGAAGAATGTGTATCCTGGTGATTTGGGATGTGATGTTCTATATATGTCTGTTAAATCAAATTCATTTATCAGAGTGTTTAGGTTTTCAGTTTCCTTATTGGTCTTCTGTCTGGTTGATCTATCTGTAGGAAAGAGTGATGTGTTGAAGTCTCCCACAATTATTGTGGAAACATCCATTGCATCCTTTAGTTTTGCTAGTGTTAGTCTCATGTATTTTGTGGCACCATGATTGGGTGCATAAACATTTATGATTATTTCTTCTTGTTGAATTGCCCCTTTAATTAGTATGTAGTGGCCTTCTTTGTCTCTCATAACATTCTTGCATTTAAAGTCTATTTTATCTGAGATTAATATTGCTACTCCTGCTTTTTTTGGCTGTAGCTTGCATGAAATATTTTTTCCATCCTTTCACTTTCAGTTTCTTTGTGTCCCTGTGTCTAAGATGAGTCTCTTGTATGCAGCATATTGATGGTTCATATTTTTTGATCCATTCTGCCAATCTATATCTTTTAATTGGGTAGTTTAATCCACTTACATTCAGTGTTATTACTGTGAAGGCATTTCTTGAATCAGGCATCCTATCCTTTGGTTTATGTTTGTCAGATTTGTTTTTTCCCTCTCTCTCTTATTGTCCTTTAATGAACCAATATTGAATCTCTTTAGTAATGAACCTTTCTCCTTATCTCTCTCTCCTTTCTTTGTTTCTCTGTCAGTAGGGCTCCCTTTAGTATGTGAAGTAGGGCAGGTCTTTTATTAGCAAAATCTCTCAACATTTGTTTGTCTGTCAAAAATTTAAGCTCTCCCTCAAATTTGAAGGAGAGCTTTCCTGGATAAAGTATTCTTGGTTGGAAATTTTTATCTCTCAGAATTTTAAATATGTCATGCCACTACCTTCTCGCCTCCAGGGTAGCCACTGAGTAGTCACTACTTAGTCTTATGTTGTTTCCTTTGTATGTGGTGAATTGCTTTTCTCTTGCTGCTTTCAGAACTTTCCCCTTCTCAGTATTTGACAGTCTGATCAGAATATGTCTCAGAGTGGGTTTATTTGGATTTATTCTATTTGGAGTTCACTGGGCATTTATGCTTTGTGTATTTATATTGTGTAGTAGGTTTGGGAAGTTTTCCTCAACAATTTCTTTGAATACTCTTTCTAGACCTTTACCCTTCTCTTCCCCTTCTGGGACACCAATGAGTCTTATATTTGGACGTTTTATTTTATCTATCATATCCCTGAGGTCCATTTTGATTTTTTCAATTTTTTTCTCCATTCTTTCTTTTGTTCTTTCATTTTCCGTTCTGTGGCCCTCGAGGTCGCTGATTCGTTGTTCAGCTTCCTCTAGTCTTGTACAATGAGTATCCAGAATCTTTTTAATTTGATCAACAGTTTCTTTTATTTCGATAAGATCATCTATTTTTTATTTACTCTTGCAATGTCTTCTTTATGCTCTTCTAGGGTCTTATTCATGTCCCTTATATCCTGTGCCATGCTCTTCTTCATGTCCTTTATATCCTGTGCCATGCTCTTGTTGTCTTTAGTTCTTTGATTGATTGCTCCAAGTACTGTGTCTTCTCTGATCTTTAATTTGGGTGTTTGGGTTTGGGTTATCCATATCATCTGGGTTTTTCATATGCTTTAAAATTTTCTGTTGTTTTTGGCCTCTTGGCAGTTGCTTAACTTGATAGGGTTCTTCTAGGATATGTAGACCAATTCAAACCCTTATCTCTAATTTGTCAGATCTACAGCTTGGTGGAGTACGCTTTTTCTAACTAACCAGCAGATGGCATGTGTGAGTCACCTATTCCCCTCAAGTCAGTTCTCCCCAACTTTGTCTTTGTGGTGTGTGGAGGACTGATTCTTGTGGGGTCCAGTTGGTGCACCAATTTTGGGTGTGTTGTTGGTGCTGTCTGCCCTGAACGTGGGATATGTGTCTGAGCAGTTAGGGAGGGAGGGCAGCTTTTATAATTAAACCTCCCAGATGTTCCTGGAGATTAAAGGCTGTTGCAAGAGTCTAAACCTTCAGTTCAGTCTCGCCACAGATTGTCTCTGCCGCTGACCCACAAGTCCTTGGTATTGGCATGTGGTCCCTGGGATTTCCGAGTGGGTTCTCTTCCAAGCCGTGCCCTTCTAGGGCCTCTACTGAGGGAAGGTTGTGGTACGTCAGAAGTGCGCACTGTCCCTCAAGGGAGGTTCTGGGCTGCGGGGCCGTGTAGGTGCATTCCCAGCCTGCTTTAAGGATGGGTGTATGGGGCATGTTAATTTCCCCCTTTTCGCACAGCTCCATCTTCCCAGCTCTGGGACAATTAGCTGTGGGTGCACGAAGTCTATTGTCCACGCCCGATACTGTGGCGTGTGTGCGTGTTGCTGGAAACACTTCCCGTCGCACTGGGTTTTTTGGCACAGCTCTGGGCTGTGGCTCTGGCGCTGGGCAGTAGTGTTCCCAGCCCACTGGGAAGATGGCTGCAAGGGGCGTGGTCATTTTCCCCTTTTGGCTCACCTCTGCCTGCCTCTCTCCAAGATAGTTAGCTGTGGGTGCGCGAAAGGCTATTCACGCCAGATATTGAGGTGTACCCACAGACCATTCCTGCCACGCTTCACTGTGTGGTTCTCACTGCCATATCCACAGTCACTTTGGGGTTTTTAAAAAAAGAGCTAGTCCAACTCCAAATGCGAACCCACGGTTTCCCCACACTGCATCGTGGCTGCCTGATATTTAGCAGGCTTACTCACTGTTTCAGAACGCAGATTCCCAGTTTCACCAAGTGCACGGTCCCTGTTATTTAAGAGACCTTGTCCAGCTGGTGCATTGCTGGAACTGGTGTTCTGGGTAACTTTCTGGCTTTTATCTAGTATTTTTCGTGGAGATGTTTTTTTGTCCTGTCTCTCCTAGCCGCCATCTTAGGTCCTTTCCACAATCAATTTTTGAATATTTTAATTACCACTAAACGAAAAAAAAGTGTAAGAATAAAAGTTAAAGTAAGAAAGAACACCCAAAACATCCAATACTCCCATCCCTTGATATTATTCATTTATGGTTTGTCCTCATTTTCTAGTTATCTGGCCATACATTGGATAAAGGGAGTGGGAACCACAAGGTTTTCACAATAGCATTGTCACACAGTGTACGCTATATAGTTATACAATCGTCTTGAAGAATCAAGGCTACTGGGTTGCAGTTCAACTGTTTTGGGTACTTCCATCTAGCTATTCCAATACACTAAAAACTAAAAAGGGATATCTGTATAATGCATAAGAATAACCTCCAGAATGACCTCTTGACTCCATTTGAAATTTCTCAGCCACTGAAACTTTATTTTGTTTTCATTTTGTCCAGGAAGGCTTTCTCCGTCCCACGATGTCAGGGCCGAGCTCATCCCCAGGAGTCATGTTGCATGTTGCCGGGGAGATTTACACCCCTGGGCATCATGTCACACATGGGGGGAGGGCAGCGAGTTTACCTGAAGAGTTGGCTTTGAGAGAGAGGCCACATCTGAGCAACAAAAGAGGTTCTCTGGGGGTGCCTCTTAGGTGCAATGATTAGTAGACTTAGCCTCTCCTTTGCAGTAACAAACTTCATAAGGTCAAGCCCCAAGATCGAGGGCTTGGCATTCTAAATTGGTAGTCCTCCATGCTTGTGAGAATATCAATAATTCCCCAGATGGGGAAGTTTAATATTTCCACATTTCCCCCAGTTCTTCAAGGGTGCTTTGCAAATACATTTTTTTTCAGCCCAAATTACTCTGGGATGTATCAGGGCTTCACACTGACCTGTAGAAACCAACCAGATCTCACTCTATTCAAAGTTCCATATAATTTGGTATTTGAATAAACTAACCATACAAGTTAAGCTGTATAGTTTGCCACAAAAAATATAGATTCTGCACCTCTTTGATCTTACACAGAAGTGGAAGTTTTAAAACACCCTCAATACCATCTTTTACCCTTTAGTCTGATTTACCTTAGTTCTAACCAAATCCATTTCATTTGTATCTCTAAGTGAAACCTAATCTCTTTTTCAGACTGTTTTCAACAGTTGCTGTATGGGGTAATGCTTGACAATCATAGCTGCTGGACTCTGGCTTTGAGTCTTAGGTGTCACACAGATATCCAAAGTTCCATGGACCAACCAGATTATACACAAAGAGGTCAGCATCTCAGAATTTAGAAATAGCCCTTACAACTCAGGACTAGATGTAATTGCTGTTAAGCGTTTACAATCTATGAACCTTTACCATAAGCCTTCCCCTGATAACCCGTTCTCTCTGATTCAGTTCTCAGAGTTTGCGCATTATAGTTAGTCCATATTAGTGAGGCGTTATAACATTTGTCTTTTTGATTCTGGTTTATTTCCCTCCACATACTGTCCTCAGTGTGCATTCACCTAGTTGCATACCACACAACTTCATTCCTTCTTGTATCAGCTCAGTATTCCATTGTGTGTATACACCACAGTTTGCCAGTTGGTTCATCAGTCTATGTACCCTTAGGGTACCTGCATCCACTACAAATTGTGAATACTGCCACCACAAACCCCACTGTGCAAATGTCCATTCATGTCCCTCTTTCAGTTCTTCCAAGTATATACCCAATAACAGGGTTGCAGGACCATATGGCAACCCTGTGCTTAGCTTCCTGTGGAACCACCACACTGCCCTCCAGATAGGCAGCACCAGTCTACCTCCCCACAGACGGTGATTACTGCATCCCTCTCTCCACATTTTCTCCAGCACTTGTATCCCTCTGTTTATTTTTTAGACAGTTTTATTCACACACCATTCATTCCCTCCTAAGTAAACATTCGATGGTTCCCTGTATAATCACATAGTTACACATTCACCACCACTGTCTATATGAGAACATTTACATTCCTTCCACAAGGAAAGAGGAAGAGGCGAAAAAAAGAAAATGATGATTAAAAAAGTACAAAAAATTCGATTTGTTTTGTATGACTGCGTGGTATGTGAATATATCTCAATAAAATGAATATTTAAAAAAGTACAAAAAATAAAGTTAAAATAAAATAAAATACAATAAAAAGGTTAGATAATATCAAAGCCAAGAATCCCATACCCCTCCTTTATATTCCCTCATAGACATTTAGCTGTCCAGTAGATGGCGCTGTTTGGTAACTTAATTGTTCTCAGAGGTTGCTTTGTCTCTGGGCTCAGGCTGCATCTATACAGGAGAGCTGAAACTGTGGGATTCCTGTGCCCTCACTTTCTTGGCCAAAATCTGGCTCGATGTGGGGCTACACCTGTGACAGTGTACTCCCTCAGCTGACCCAGTATTCCAACCATCCCAAAGTCATGGAAACAGCTGCTAGCTGCTGCTTCCCTCAAGGGTGGTGGAAGGGTTTTCAGACCTATGGCTGGAAACTCAGTCTCTGTCCACCCTTTCTCAGTCTCTTTGTTCCTCAGTGACTTGGGCCTTGAATTGTCCTCCCCTGTCCCCCGGGTCGTCAAATGGTGGGGGTATGTCTTATTGCTGTGAGAGGTTTTAAAATCCGTGTCCCTGGTGGCATGGGTCCCGTCTGCTGATTCTGTGCCTTTCCCACATGGAGATTAATTGAGGGGGAGGTGAGAGGACTGGCTGGTCTGGGATGGAGTATTCCTACCTAATATTTCTTCTCTTTCTTCAATTCAGTGTCTGCTGCGATCTTCTCCACTTTATATCCTCCTCCAGAGTTTCAAACAATTCAGAATTGTCCTTTTTTTTTCATTGAATCTCTGGAGAGGAGTTTTCAGTAGCTGTTTACGTCCCCCTGTTGATGATGTCACCTCCCTCCCATAAGTTTTGATATGTTGTCGTCTTGTTTTCATTCGTCTTGGGACATTTACTCATTTCCCTTGTTAATTTCTTCTTTGACCGACTGATCGTTTAGGAATGTGTTGTTTTACCTCCGTATATTTGTCAGTATTCCATTTCTCAGACTGTTGCTGATTTCCATCGAAGTCAAAGAAAGTGTTTTGTACGTATTCAATCTTTCTAAATTTATTGAGACTTGTTTTGTGACTCAACATGTGTTCTGTCCTGGAGAATGATCCAGGATTACTTTAGAAGAATGAATAACCTGCTGTTTTGGAGTGCTATGTTCTGTATATGTCTATTAGGTTTAGTTCATTTATCTTATTCAAGTTCTTTGTTTCCTTTTTGATCTTCTGTCTAGACATTGTATCCATTGATGAGAGTAATTGTAGCGGTACATGTTTCTCCCTTCTGTTTTGCCAGGTTTTGCCTGAATTATATTGGGGCACCATTGTTAGGTGTGTAAGTATTTATGATCATTGTCTCTTATTGGTGGATTGACCCTCTTCATAATATATAGTGTCCTTCTTTGTCCCTTGTAACAGCTTTTGACTTTAAAGTCTATTTTGTCCAGTATTAGTATAGCTGTCCTAGATATTTTGTGGTTACTGTTTTCATGGAGTATCTTTATCCATTATTTCATATTCAACCTATTTGAGTCTTTTGTTGTTTGTGTCTTTGGGTCTAAGTTGAATCCCTTTTGTAAAAACAAACAGTTGGGTCATGCTTTTTTACCCATTCTACCAATCTCTGTCTTTTGATTGGGGAGTATAATCCAGTAACATTCAGTATTATTCTTGTAAAGGCAGTACTTACGTCATCCATTTTTTTTCTATTATATTTTGATATCGTATCTGTTTTTGCATTTCTCTTTTCTTTTATTATAGCCCCCTTTTCTGTGTGGTTGATCGTTTGTGATATATCTGACTGATCCTTTTCTCATTTCTTTTTCTGTATATTTTTAAAATACTTTCTTTGTGGGTACCCTGGGGGTTATATTACACAGTCTAAATCTATAACCTACTAATTTGAAAAGATTTCAGCTTAGCTTCAGTAGCATACACATTCTCTGCTCCCATATCCCTCTGTTTCCCCTCTTTCTGTTTTTCTCCCACTTTACACTTTATAATTTGCATGTTCAATATTAGGAAATATGCCTTTTTTGTTCAATTGTATTCTGATTCTTATAGGCATTAAAGAGTAGAATTTTATATTGAGGATATTGTATTGCTTAAATTCTTTACTCAGTGCCACATTTTCCTTAACTTTCACTTTTGTAATCTGTCCTATCTTAGGCAGTTCTATTTTACCCATACTCTCCTGCCCCTTTTTTTTTCTTGGAGGATTTTCTTCCTCTAGTTTCTTCTCCATTAGGGTATCCCACCCCAGGGAGCTAAATGTGGTCAATCCAGAAAGGTGGGTCACTCCCGGTAAGTCCATTTGGGGTTTAGGTGGTGCTGTCAACAGAAACTGAATTGAGTGAAGGCACCACAGTTCTTGCCAGCAGTTTTACTGTTTGTCCTCCCTGCTCCCCTGGGGAGAAGCGGCGGGGGGGGGGGGAGGACGGGACGACGACACACTTGTGTATACAGCACTCCTCAGCAGCTTGCATTCCACCCTGGGTTTTTGTCGACTTGGGTCCCTGTGCCTGGATATGCATAGTGTCCTACCTTGGTAATGCGAGTGGTTCTGCAGTCCCTGTCTGTGGTTGGAGGGATCCTGTGTCTGATTGACACCCAAGCTGCACGCGACCGCGCGTGAAGAATAGGGGAATGGGAACAGACTGGTGGGTGCAGGGTGGAAATTTCCTACCTGATATTTTTCTTTTTCTTTGATTTCATTGTTTGTGAAGTACTTCTCCAGTGTCTACTGTCCTCCAGAGTCCTAAGCAGGTGGGATTTTCCCTTTTATTTGCTAAATCTGCTGGGAGTCTTTCAGGGGATGTCTTACATCACCATGTTGATGATGTCATTCTACCTTCTCTATTGTTTTTTTAGTCTCCATTTCATTTATCCTTTTCCTAATCTTTGTTATCTCTTTCCTTCTGCTCACTTTTGGTTTATTTCCTCTTCCTTTTTTCTAGTTCAGCCAGGTATGAGATTGTTTTTGATTTAAAATATTCTTTTTTAATGTAAGCATTTAGAGCTGTGAACTTCAGTCAGAACTGCCTTTCTTGCATTCCATAAGTTTTGGTATGTTGTGCTTTCATTTTCATTTGCCACAAGATATTTCGTAATTTCCCTTGTGATTTCTTCTTTGAAGGATTGGTTGTTTAAGAGTGTGGTGTTTAATATCTACATATTTGTGAATTTTCATCTTCTGTTCCTGATTCCTAACTTCATTCAGTTATGTTTGGAGACAATATATTGCATGATTTAAAGAGTTTTGGATTTATTGTGTTTTGTTTTGTAACCTAACATTGTCTATCCTGGAGAATGATCCATGTGCATGAGAGAAGAATGTGTAGTCAGCTCCTAGTTTGTGAAGTGTTCTGTATCTATATATATATATGTCTGTTAGGTCTGGTTGGTTTTTAGTATCATTCACCTCTTCTAATCTCTCTTGATCTTCTATCTACATGTTCTATCCATTATTGAAAGTGATGTATTCAAGTCTGCTACTATTAATGTAGAGCCATCTGTTTCTCCCTTCAAATCTGTCGCTGTTTACTTCATGTATTTTGGGGCTTTGACCTTTGGTGCATACGTATTTATAAATGTTATGTCTTGTTGAATTCTCCCCTTTAATATATTGACCTTCTTTCTCCCTCATCATAGGTTTTTACTTAGTCTATTTTATTTGCGTGTTTTAGGTTCTTAGGCTGTGAAAGCAGATACCAAGAAATGGGTTGGCTTAACAATGGGCATTTATTAGCTTACAGTTTTAGGGCTCAGAAAAATGTCCATATCAAGGCTGCCAACGATCCTTGACTCCTGCCACATGGCAAGGCACATAGCGGCATCTACTGGTCTGTTCCATCCCTTCTGGGTTTCTTTGCTTTCAGCTTCTTATTTCTGTAACTTTTTCTCTCTCCTCTGTATTCATCCCATTTATAAACTGTTCCTGTAATAGGATTAAGACCCATCCTGAATGAGATGAGTTTCACCTTAGGTTGGAGTAGCCTTGTCAAAAGCTCCAACTGAAAATAGGTCCACTCCCACAGAAATTGATTAAATTTAAGAACATAATTTTCTGGAGTTCATACAGCTTCAGACCACAACATGGCTATTAGTATAGCTACCCCAGCTTTCTTTTTGGTACTACTTGCATGGTATAATTTTTTTTCCATCTTTTCACTTTCAAACCTACTTGTCTCTTTGAATTTAAGGTTAGTCTCTTGTAGAAAGCTTATATTTGGGACACACTTTTTATTTTTTATCTATTCTGCCAGACTCTGCATTTTGATTGGAGTTTTTAAACATTTTGCTATTTGGTCTTTGTAAATCTTATATATATTTTTTGAATCTCGATTCTTCCATTCATGCCTATTTTCATGTTTATTCGATTTTTGTATTGTATCATTTTTGAGTTCTCATTTCTTTCTGTACATATTTTCATGTATTTTCTTTGTGGTGACAGTAGGGCTAAAATTTAACATCCTAAATGTATATATGTTTGATATATGTTAAGTTCAATTACATACAGATATAATATTCCTGTATTGCTCCCCCCCCCCCCACCTTTTTGGTATACTTGTTATAAATTATATCTTTATGTACCGTATGTCCATAATTATAGATACACCATTACTTTTTTAAAGTGAAGTTTTATTGAGATATATTCACATACCATGATTTTTATGCATTTGCGTTTAGAACCTGTAAGAAGAAAAATGTGGGGTTACATACTAAAAAGTACAATACAGTAGTACTGCCAGTTATTATTACCCATGTGCTTACCCTTACTGGAAAGCTTTATATCTTTATGCTGCTTTGATCCATTGTCTAATGTCTTTTCCTTTTAGTCAAAATAGCTTTCTTTACATTGTTTATAGGTCAGGTCTAGTGGAGTCGAAGTACCTCAGCTTTTGTTTAAAAAGAAATGTCTTAATTTTTCCCTCATTTTTGAAAGATAGTTTTGTTGGATATAAATTTCTTGGTTGGCAGGTTTTTTTTTTTTTTTTAGCAATTTAATTTTATTGTCCCACTTCCAGGGTTTGTAATGATAACTAGGCATTTAATCTTAATGGGAGTTGATTGCACATAACACCTTGTTCTACTCTTGGAGCTTTAAGAGCTCTCTCCCTGTCTTTTGCATTTAAGCAGTTTAACTAACATGTGTCTGGGCATGATTCTCTTAGAGATTATCCTATTTGGGATTTGTTGGGCATCTTGAATGTGCATATTTATTTGTTTTATTAAATTTAGGAAGTTTTTTTCCCATTATTTCTTTGAATATTCTCTCTTCCCCTTTCTCTCTTTCTCTTTCTTCTTCTTTTTGACTCCCATAAGGGGTATTTTGTTCCACTTGATGGTGTTCCACAATTTTTTAGGCCCTGTTTACTTAACTTTTTGTTTCTGTTCCTCAGCCTGAAGTAATAATTTCAGTCATCATGTCTTAGAGTTCACTGATTCTTCTGCCATATCCAATCTTCCATTATTTTGGTCTTCAACTCCCGTTTTTTTTTTTGTTTGTTTTTTGGTTCCTTTTAAAAACTTCTATCTCTTTATTGAGATTCTCTTATTGTTCATTTATTGTTTTCCTAACATCCTGTAGTTGTTTGTCTGTGCTTTTCTTTATCTCCTTGCATATATTGAGGATTTTTTTAAGTCTTTGTCTGGTATGTCAAAAGTTTGGTCCTCTTTAATGGTTTTTTGGATTTTTATCTTGTTCCTTTCCATGGACCATCATTTCCTGTTTTTTTTGTCTCTTTGGTAATCTTTTGTTGTACCCTGTACTTGTTAACATTTTAAACTGTTAGCTCTGGGATTTAGTCTCTGAGCTGTCTGTTCCTTAGGTTTTTTATCCAGCTAATGATATATCGGAGATTTCCTTGAGTGCCATGACCTAACAAAAGCAACAAACAAACCAAAAAACAAAACAAAACAATGCAAGAAACACCCTTCATAGTCTTTGCAAATTGTCTCTGTATTGGTTGGTGCTCTCCTTTAGAGTTTAGCCCTCCTATCAAGATCAGCCCAAGGCAATGCAAAGTGCAGCTTCCTCTCTGTCTTTTCTGAATCTGTGTTGTCCTGGGTTTGTGTTTGCTATTGGCCTTAGAAATTCCCTGCTTTACAGATATTTGAATGGTCCTCTATCCCCTATGAAATAAACTTTCTCCTCCTCCAGAATTCTCTATTGTAGAATTTAAGGCAAGTAATCCTTTGCCTCAGCAGCTTTGACTGAATTGTTTCTTACAGTTCTAGCTGTTTGCAAGCTGCTTCTCCCTGCAGGGAAACTTCTGGGAGGTTGAGCCAGATAAGAATTTCCTGGTTGAGTGTTTCATGCTGCCATGGTATAGATTGGTAGGGAACATAGGCATCCAAGCATGTGCATAGGGGTTACTGTTCTACCTTGGAACAGGGCCAGGGACCCACTATGGAACCATAGATCGGCTCCTCATTGTACCAGGGAGGTATCAGTGAGGGGTCAGAAATGGCACCATGAACTTTTCCTAGTGTGTTTAAAGATGTGTTTTGATCTGCCCCTTGCTTAGTTCCTGCCTCCTTTAATTCCTTTCCAGTGTTTTGGGATGATGGCTTTTTGCCTGTTTTTGCTAGTGGTTCAAAGATTATCCAGGATTCCATCTTGGTGGACTCCAAGAATATATGACTTTTAAAATCAGGCTAATTTTGAGAACCACGAAATTCTCTGAAATAATTTAATTTTATTTCATGGATATGTGTTGCCAATCCTTATAAGTAATTTCCATTGACTTAAACAGAAGTTTCTAACCTTTAGAAATATTAACAAAATAAAAGAAGAAAGAAAATCCAAAAAGTAGATGGATTACTCCTGCCTGATGAGATGGAGCTCTTAAGCAATTTGGGTTTTTGTCAGGTGGTCAGTGATACCAAACAGAGTTAAATACCTAATTTTTATTATTATTCCAGTTATTTTTAAAAATCAGCTGTAAAATGTGCAGTGGTCACTCATGTAGCGTTTTTCTTTTTTTAGTCAGTAAAACATGTCAGTTAGCAAGGGACCCTTGGGATTTTTTTTAAGTTAATAAAAATAGATTTCACATGTAATTGTATTCTTAACACAGGTAGAATGTTTAAATTTTTCCTGTCATTCCTTATGATAGAATTTTTCACATATCCCAATTGGAGTTTAATGAAATTGAATTGAATCCTTTTTTTAGTAAAACTTCAAATTCTTTTATGGAAAGCTTGTCTTAACTAATGAGTTGATACGAAAACCAAGCAGGCTTGGCATCCTCTTCAATTTAATGATCTACTGTATCAGATGTGTAGATGGAGTTTTGCCTCTGTAGCTATTATAATAACTATAAGGCCACAGTCCCTTGCTTAATGTTTTTCAGAATTTGCAAATTTTTCATTTTTAGAAAAGTAATTTAGGTTAATTACCATCGATTACCCAATGGGGTCTGAGGCAATATCCTATAATCAAATGCATTAATATTTTTGCTGCAAAAATATGAACATTCACACTTAGGAATAACAGTTCAGATCAGATTTTGCTGCCAAATGCATTTAGGCACCATAGTACAAAAAATTCCTTTCAGAAATTTTTAGATTTCAGAATTGTGTGTAAGAGATTGTGGACTTCTATTCAAAAGTGCAGAATCTAATAGTTACTTGGATATCAAATCAGTGTTTTCATTTCAGGTTAGCTGGTAAAACCCTTATTTGTAAGAGTAAACAAATAATAAATTGTGATTGGTTGTATCTAGTATTCCCATTAGCAAATTCCAGGCTATTGAACTAATATTAAAGTTTGGAAAACTGATTTCCATGATTAAAAAGCTTCCCTAGTGAAATGAATGGGTTTGATTTCGGTATTTTACTAATTTTAATTTACCTAAATATCACTTGATTTGAGACCTGTGACGGTTTGTATTATACACCTCTCATGTTGGAACTATTCAGTGTAGTATGTAGTATGCATTTATTAGACTTTAAGAAGTGATGTAAATGTATGTTAAGACTTAAAGGGATGCATCTCCCAATAGTTCTGTAACTCAGTATTAGTATAGATCCTTGTGTTCCATTTTTACTCATTTAACTTTGATGTGAATGAGCAGTGGGCTGATGAGAAGTCCGTTTTTTTCTTGAGTATATGTCCAGAGAAGCTCTTGAGGATCTAGTACTACAGCAGCTACAAATCTTCTAACTGCTTTGTGGAATGAAGTCCTGTTCCTTGGGATTTTCTTTACTCTGTATTTCTTTGGACTAAACTGATTACCTGGTATGGAAAAAAAAGAAGATAAATTTGTTAGGGAATATTTAACAAAGCTAAAAATTGGGCTTGGTCAGTAGAAATACTTAAGCAGAAAAGAATATGAAGAGCCTTAAAAATAAGCAGTAGGTAAAAAATACTGTTTTTCATGATAAAAAAATGTTTTTCATTTTTTTATGAGCCAATGATAAATGACATTCCTTAATAATTTACTTGTATGAACATATAAGGATGTTAAATTTATTTATTCCCCTAATATGTCCAAATTTACCCCCTCTGGCGAATTTGGGGAATGGCACTTTATTCAGCAATATTTGGGTACTCTAGTTTGAATACAACATTTTCCTAGAAGTTGTTGATTGGAAATGGTGTGCGCAACAAAGATGAAGCACATGATCCAGGGAGATCGCAGTCTAGTAAGCAAGACAGACATAGATAAATCATTATATATATATATATATACCAAAATAAAATTATAAAGCTGCATTGGGGCTGTGCAATAATTAGCAAGTGAACTAGTTAATATATTCATTTGAGGGAAGACTTAAAGGAACTGGTAGCATTTGAACTGGGCTTTTAAGGGAGGGTTAAATTTTGAAAGATGTATTAAAGAGGCAGTAATATTACTAGTAATACTGCATTTGAAGATTGGTCTGTTCGAATGAAGTATTTATTCTGTCTTTGCCGAGATATTATTGGACTTACTAGTTTTGTTTTCCCAATTTCATTGAGATATATTCACAAATCACACAAGCCATCCAAATTATACAGTCACTGGCTCACAGTATTACCACATAGTTCTGCATACATACCCGTGATCAATTTTAGAACATTTTCATTACTCCAGAACAGAAATAAGAATAAAAAATTAAACCCAAATCCTCTGATACCCTTTATCCCCCCCATTGTTGACCCATAATATTGGTGTAGTAAATCTGTTATTGTTTTGTGAAAGTAATTTAAAATATTACTATTCACTGTAGTCCATAGTTTGCAGTAGCTATGTTTTTTCTCATAGACCCCTCTATTATTTTTTAAATTTATGATAGTTCATGCAAGAACTTATTTATATTCAGTGTTAATCAGTAACATATATGACTTTTAAAAACTCCTTTCAATCAAATTCACCTTCAATACGGCACTATTACTTAGAATCCCAATAACAAGCATTTGTCACTTCTGTCCATTCTCAAGCTTTTAAGATCATCCTCGTTGACAATTCTGTACACGTTAGGTAACCGCTCCCCGTTCGCTAGTTTCTGTCTATCTTTAGGTACCTTAAATTCTACATTTAAAGACTCTGAGTTTACATGTTTTAGTTTGTTCATATTAGTGAAATCATACATTTGTCCTTTTGTGTCTGGCTTAGTTCACTCAATATTATGTCCTCAAGGTTCATCCATGTTGTTACATGCTTCAGGACCTCATTCTTTCTTATTGCTGCATAATGTTCCATCATATGTATATACCACATTTGTTTATCCACTCATCTGTTGTTGGACTCTTGGATTGCTTTCATCTTTTGGCATTGTGAATAATGCTGCTTGAACATTGGCGTGCAAATGTTTGTTTGTGTTCCTGCTTTCACATCTTCTGGTTATATACCGAGTAGCCGAATTGCTGGATTATAGGGCAAGTCAGTATTTAGTTTTCTGAACAACCACTTAACTGTCTTCCACAGTGGCTATATCATTTCATGTTCCCCACAGCAGTGGATAAGTGTTCCTGTTTCTCCAGATCCTCTCCAACATTTGTAGTTTCCTGTTTGAGAGCCGTCATTCATGTAGGTGTGAGATGATATCGCATTGTGATTTTGATTTGCATTTTCCTAATAGCTAATAAAGATGAACATCTTTTCATGTGCCCTTGAGCCATTTGTATTTCCTCTTTGGATAAATGTCTGTTCTTATCTTTTGCCCATTTTATAATTGGGTTATTTGTCCTTTTATTTGTTGAGTTGTAGGATTTCTTTATATATACTGAATATCAAACCCTTATCAGATATATGGTTATCAAATATTCTCTCCCATTGAGTTGGCTGCTTCACCTTTTTGACAAAGTCCTTTGAAGCACAGAAGTATTCAGTCTTGAGGAGTTCCCATTTATTTTTTCTTTCATTGCTTGTGCTTTGGGTGTAAGATCTAAGAAGATACCTCTTTTGCTAGGTCTTGAAGATGTTTCCCTATGTTCTCTTCTGGGAGTTTTATGGTACTGACTCTTATATTTTGGTCCTTTATCCATTTTGAGTTAATTTTTGCATAGGGTGTGAGGTAGCCATCCTCTTTCATTCCTTTGGATATGGTTATCCAGTTCTCCCAGCCCCACTTGTTAAAGAGACTTTCTGTCCCAATTCAGAGGATTTGGGGACCTTGTCAAAAATCGATTGACCATAGATCTGAGGGTCTATTTCTGAATTCTCAGTTTGATTCCACTGATCAGTATGTCTGTCTTTGTGCCAATACCATGCTGTTTTGATCACTGTGGCCTTATAATAAACTTAAGTCAGGAACTATAAGTCCTCTCACTTTGTTCCTCTTTTTAGAATGCTTTTGGCTACTCAAGGCCCCTTTCCCTTCCAAATAAATTTAATAACTAACTTTTCCAAGTCTGCAAAATAGGTTGTTAGAATTTTGATTGGTATTGCATTGAATGTGTAGATCAATTTGGGTAGAATTGACATCTTAACGACATTTAGCCTTCTTATCCGTGAACACGGAATGTCTTTCCATCTGTTTAGGCCTTCTTTGATTTCTTTTAGTAATATTTTGCAGTTTTTTCTGTACAGGACCTTAACATCCTTGGTTAAGTTTATTCCTAGATACTTGATTGTTTTAGTTGCTATTGTGAATATAATTTTTTTCCTTAATTGCCTCCTTGGTTGGGTCATTACTAGCATCTAGAAGCACTACTGATTTTTGCTTGTTAATCTTGCATCCCACCAATTTGCTGAATTTGTTTATTAGCTCAAGTAGCTTTGTCGTAGATTTCTTGCAATTCTCCAAATATACGATCATGTCGTTTGCAAATAACGACAGCTTTACATGGATGCCTTTTATTTCTTTTTCTTGCCTAATTGATCTGGCTAGAATTTCTAGCACAATGTTGAATAATGTAACAGGGAGCATCCTTGTCTCATTCCCAATCTTAGGGAGAAGGCTTTCAGTACCTCACCATTGAGTACGATGCTGGCTCTGGGTTTTTTATATATGCCCTTTATCAAATTGAGGCAGTTTCCTTTTATTCCTACCTTTTGAAGTGTTTTTATCAAGAAAGAATGCTGGATTTTGTCAAATGACTTTTCCTTGTCAATCGAGATGATCATGTGATTTTTCCCTTTCAATTTTTTTTTATGTGTTGCATTAGATTGATTTTCTTGTGTTGAACCACCTTTGCATGGCTTGAATAAAACCCCACTTGGTCATGGTGCATAATTCTTTTTTTCTTTTTTTTTTTTTTTTTTTTTTTTCACCTTTAACACATTTTTACTAAAAGGAGCATTTAAGGTAAAAGGAACAAGTTTACAATGTAAAAATTAATTGATACATTACCAAGCCTGGGAGCCCCCACTCCTCCAGATGCAGCTGGACATGAGATCAGAGAGAGCTCTCCCTTGTTTCAGTTACAGAGAATTTATAGCATTTTTGAGTTACATTCAATTAAATCATATTCTATTTTTATATTAAATGATGCTTCGTGAACATGAATGGTTCAAGATCAAAGGAAGGTATCCACGTTATCAGAGACTTAGCCTTTAATGCCTGTAAAACTCTACTGATAATATTTTTACTAATTAATCTATGATTTCTGTAAGAGTAATGTAACATACTTTTACTTGTATAAAAATTAGAAAAGAGATTACTGTTACTTGTTTTTAACTTGTTAATATAGTTTTTTATTCTATTGTATTGATTAGTTTAGCCATTACATCATATTGATAAACATACATTTGATTTGGACTGTATTCAACCTTGCTACATTATTTATCACTTCTCCATGATTAAAGTAACAGCTATAGCCCATCCTATTTTCACAGTGGACTAAGTGATTATATGTTATCTATATCTAAGAGGACCTTTCTGCTTTCTTAAAAAATATTCACAGTTCTTTTAACTGTCTAGCTTGTCCTCCAGTATCTTTTTCTAATATGGGACTTGAAGGGTATGAAACATCTGTTCCAGTTATTATAGTAAAGCCTTCCCACTTTTTATCATTTGGAAATTGTACTTGTGTTTTTAGGTAAAAGTTATGTTAAATATGCTTCTATATCAGAAGGAATAACTGGTTCTTCACCATCAGAACAGAAAACATCAGATGGTATTTGAGAGCAGCATAGAGAGAAGGAGTCAGCGTTCTCATTATCAGATTCCTCAGTAGAGATATTATCTGTGATATAGGGATTAAAAGAAATGACATATGTGAGAAGTGCCTTGCCAACTCTAAATATAAATATTAGCTATTATTATTGTATTATTTGTTATCAAGGTTTTTGGTGATGATTCTTGTTCCTGGTCTTAGTAGACAATAAAACTAAATATGAGAATGCATACTGAGTAAAATGTGACCACCTTTATTTATTTCCCAATTCAAATAATATTCACATATTTACTTGGATATCACATGTAAATATGGAATTATTTACTTATATGGAGGCAGATTCCTGCATATGGCAGAAAAAGTTGGGATTGACATCAATGAAATAAATTTTTGTTTATTTATTGTTTCCTAAGTAATGTTTGTTGCCAGGCTGAATCTTTTAAATTAGACCATGCCATATCTTCTTAAGGTATCTTTTCCTTCAGTAATAATGATAATTCACACTCCTGTTTACCCTTCTCTTTCTGTCTCTACTCCTCCTTTATCTCTTTTCTGGAACTTTTAACTTCTTTACATGCTAAAAGTCCATTCTTAAGGGACCATCCTCAGCTTTGCTTTTTCTCTTTTATACTTGCTCCTTTCAAATGATTCCATTCCCCTGTTAATGCCATTTATTTATTCAACAAATATTTACCAAGCTTTCACTAATGCCAAATATATACTCCACTGGGCGCTAGAGATATAACTGAACAAAATGTGCATGGTAATCTGCTTATAATTTTTCTATTTCCAGATCTTTCTCCCCATCCCCCCAGATACCCACATGACATCATGGTCCTTTATCAGCTCACACATCACCTGAGACCTGTATGTCTCCGTGAAATGCCTCATAGTTTACACTAATTTGAATTCGGCTAAATCTGTCAATTTGCAGACTATTTCCTGCTCCCCAAGCATGTTGCTCGTCATCTTTGAGCTTAGTGCCTTCTGGGGCTTTGATTTACATGGTAAAATCTACAGGGCAGTGGGGAGCAAACAAGAAGGTCCCAACCACACTGAAAGGGCAGGCCATAGACATTTTGTTCAATTCATTCCCCAACACCTGGCATAATATTTTTTTCGCACATAGTAGGAGCTTAGTAAATATTCATTGAATAAGTGAATGAAAGTAAACTGGCCTCAGAGCAAGGGAAATACACTGTTTTCTGCCAGCCAGCCATGCCTACCTCCTTTCTCTTTTTTTTTTTTTTTTTTAAATCATCATTTTATTGAGATATATTCACATACCACGCAGTCATACAAAACAAATTGTACTTTCGATTGTTTACAGTACCATTACATAGTTGTACATTCATCACCTAAATCAATCCCTGACACCTTCATTAGCACACACACAAAAATAACAAGAATAATAATTAGAGTGAAAAAGAGCAATTGAAGTAAAAAAGAACACTGGGTACCTTTGTCTGTTTGTTTCCTTCCCCTACTTTTCTACACATCCATCCATAAACTAGACAAAGTGGAGTTTGGTCCTTATGGCATTCCCAATCCCATTGTCACCCCTCATAAGCTACATTTTTATACAACTGTCTTCGAGATTCATGGGTTCTGGGTTGTAGTTTAATAGTTTCAGGTATCCACCACCAGCTACCCCAATTCTTTAGAACCTAAAAAAGGTTGTCTAAAGTGTGCGTAAGAGTGCCCACCAGAGTGACCTCTCGGCTCCTTTTGGATTCTCTCTGCCACTGAAGCTTATTTCATTTCCTTTCACATCCCCCTTTTGGTCAAGAAGATGTTCTCCATCCCACGATGCCGGGTCTACATTCCTCCCCGGGAGTCATATTCCACGTTGCCAGGGAGATTCACTCCCCTGGGTGTCTGATCCCACGTAGTGGGGAGGGCAGTGATTTCACCTTTCAAGTTGGCTTAGCCAGAGAGAGAGGGCCAAATCTGAGCAACAAAGAGGCATTCAGGAGGAGACTCTTAGGCACAAATACAGGGAGGCCTAGCCTCTCCTTTGCAGCAACCATCTTCCCAAGGGTAAAACTTATGGTAGAGGGCTCAACCCATCAAACCACCAGTCCCCTATGTCTGTGGTCATGTTAGCAACCATGGAGGTGGGGTAGGCGAATACACCTGCATTCTCCATAGGCTCCTCAAGGGGGCACTACATCTTTTTTTTTTTTCCTTGTTTGTCTTTTTTCTTTTCTTTTTTTTTTTTTTTAATTCAGTTTTATTGAAATACATTCACACATCATACAATCATCCATGATATACAATCCACTGTCCACAGTATGATAACATAGTTATGCGTTCATCACCACAATCTATCTCTGAACATTTTCCTTACATCAGAAAGAACCAGAACAAGAATAAAAAATAAAAGTGAAAAAAAAAACACCCAAATCATCCCCCCATCCCACCCCATTTGTCCTTTAGTTTTTATCCCCATTCCTCCACTCATCCATACACTAGATAAAGGGGGTGTGATCCACAAGGTCTTCAAAATCACACTGTCACCCCTTGTAATCTACATTATTATATAATTGTCTTCAGGAGTCCAGGCTGCTGGGTTGGAGTTTGGTAGTGTCAGGTATTTACTTCTAGCTATTCCAATACATTAAAGCCTAAGAGGTGTTATCTATATAGTGCATAAGAATGTCCACCAGAGTGACCTCTCGACTCCATTTGGAATCTCTCAGCCACTCTAAACCATTTTGTCTCATTTTGCATCCCCTTTTGGTCAAGAAGATACTCTCAGTCCCACGATGCCGGGTCTACATTCATCCCCGGGAGTCATACTCTGCGTTGCCAGGGAGATTTACACCCCTGGGAGTTGGGTCCCACGTAGGGGGGAGGGCAGCGAGTTCACCTGTCGAGATGGCTCAGTTAGAGAGAGAGAGGGCCACATCTGAGCAACAAAGAGGTACTCAGGGGGAGACTCTTAGGCACCATTACATACAACTTTAGACTCTCCTTTGTGGTAATGAGCTTCATAAGGGCAAGGTCCCACGCTCAAGGGCTCAGCACATCAAACCACCAGTCCCAATGTTTGTGACAACATACGCTAGGGGATCAGCATCTCAAAGTTTAGAGATAGGCCTTACAGTTCAGGGATAGAGTTAACTGCTGTAAGAGCTTACAATCTAGACCTTTCCCTTCTTTTTTAAATCAACTGTATGAAAAAAAAAGTTAAAAAGAAAACAAACATACAATAAAAGAACATTTCAAAGAGACCATAACAAGGGAGTAAGAAAAAGACAACTAACCTAAGATAACTGCTTAACTTCCAACATGTTCCTACTTTACCCCAAGAAAGTTACATAATATAGCAACATTTCAGTGAACTTGTTCCTACTACATCCATCAGAAATTAACAGACCATAGTCATTTCTGGGCATCCCCAGAACGTTAAATAGCTTATCTGTTCTTCTTGGATTATTGTTCCCCCTTCCTTAATTGCTCTCTATTGCTAGTTCCCCTACATTCTACATTATAAACCATTTGTTTTACATTTTCAAAGTTCACATTAGTGGTAGCATATAATATTTCTCTTTTTGTGCCTGGCTTATTTCGCTCAGCATTATGTCTTCAAGTTTCATCCATGTTGTCATATGTTTCACCAGATCGTTCCTTCTTACTGCCGCGTAGTATTCCATCGTGTGTATATACCACATTTTATTTATCCACTCATCTGTTGAAGGACATTTGGGTTGTTTCCATCTCTTGGCAATTGTGAATAATGCTGCTATGAACATTGGCGTGCAGATATCTGTTCGTGTCACTGCTTTCCGATCTTCCGGGTATATACCGAGAAGTGCAATCGCTGGATCGAATGGTAGCTCTATATCTAGTTTTCTAAGGAAGTGCCAGACTGCCTTCCAGAGTGGCTGAACCATTATACAGTCCCACCAACAATGAATAAGAGTTCCAATTTCTCCACATCCCCTCCAGCATTTGTAGTTTCCTGTTTGTTTAATGGCAGCCATTCTAACCGGTGTTAGATGGTATCTCATTGTGGTCTTAATTTGCATGTCTCTAATAGCTAGTGAAGCTGAACATTTTTTCATGTGTTTCTTGGACATTTGTATTTCCTCTTCAGAGAACTGTCTTTTCATATCTTTTGCCCATTTTATAATTGGGCTGTCTGTACTATTGTCATTGAGTTGTAGGATTTCTTTGTATATGCAAGATATCAGTCTTTTGTCAGATACATGGTTTCCAAAAATTTTTTCCCATTGATTTGGCTGCCTATTTACCTTTTTGAGAAATTCCTTTGAGGTGCAGAAACTTCTAAGCTTGAGGAGTTCCCATTTATCTATTTTCTCTTTTGTTGCTTGTGCTTTGGGTTTAAAGTCTAGGAAGTGGCCGCCTAATACAAGGTCTTGAAGATGTTTTCCTACATTATCTTCTAGGAGTTTTATGGTACTTTCTTTTATATTGAGATCTTTGGTCCATTTTGAGTTAATTTTTGTGTAGGGGGTGAGGTAGGGGTCCTCTTTCATTCTTTTGGATATGGATATCCAACTCTCCCAGCCCCATTTGTTGAAAAGACCATTATGACTCAGTTCAGTGACTTTGGGGGCCTTATCAAAGATCAGTCGGCCATAGATCTGAGGGTCTATCTCTGAATTCTCAATTCGATTCCATTGATCTATATGTCTATCTTTGTGCCAGTACCATGCTGTTTTGGCAACTGTGGCTTTATAATAAGCTTCAAAGTCAGGGAGTGTAAGTCCTCCCACTTCGTTTTTCTTTTTTAGAGTGTCTTTAGCAATTCGAGGCATCTTCCCTTTCCAAATAAATTTGATAACTAGCTTTTCCAAGTCTGCAAAGTAGGTTGTTGGAATTTTGATTGGGATTGCATTGAATCTGTAGATGAGTTTGGGTAGAATTGACATCTTAATGACATTTAGCCTTCCTATCCATGAACATGGAATATTTTTCCATCTTTTAAGGTCCCCTTCTATTTCTTTTAGTAGAGTTATGTAGTTTTCTTTGTATAGGTCTTTTACATCTTTGGTTAAGTTTATTCCTAGGTACTTGATTTTTTTAGTTGCTATTGAAAATGGTATCTTTTTCTTGAGTGTCTCTTCAGTTTGTTCATTTCTAGCATATAGAAACATTACTGACTTATGTGCATTAATCTTGTATCCCGCTACTTTGCTAAATTTGTTTATTAGCTCTAGTAGCTGTATCGTTGATTTCTCAGGGTTTTCTAGATATAAGATCATATCATCTGCAAACAATGACAGTTTTACTTCTTCTTTTCCAATTTGGATGTCTTTTATTTCTTTGTCTTGCCGGATTGCCCTGGCTAGCACTTCCAGCACAATGTTGAATAACAGTGGTGACAGCGGGCATCCTTGTCTTGTTCCTGATCTTAGAGGGAAGGCTTTCAGTCTCTCACCATTGAGTACTATGCTGGCTGTGGGTTTTTCATATATGCTCTTTATCATGTTGAGGAAGTTTCCTTCAATTCCTACCTTTTGAAGTGTTTTTATCAAAAAGGGATGTTGGATTTTGTCAAATGCTTTTTCAGCATCTATTGAGATGATCAATTGATTTTTCCCTTTCGAGTTTTTAATGTGTTGTAATACATTGATTGTTTTTCTTATGTTGAACCATCCTTGTATGCCTGGAATGAACCCCACTTGGTCATGGTGTATGATTTTTTTAATGTGTCTTTGGATTCGATTTGCAAGTATTTTGTTGAGGATTTTTGCATCTATATTCATTAGGGAGATTGGCCGGTAGTTTTCCTTTTTTGTAGCATCTTTGCCTGGTTTTGGTATTAGATTGATGTTAGCTTCATAAAATGAGTTAGGTAGTGTTCCATTTTTTTCAATGTTTTGAAAGAGTTTGAGTAAGATTGGTGTCAGTTCTTTCTGGAAAGTTTGGTAGAATTCCCCTGTGAAGCCATCTGGCCCTGGGCATTTATTTGTGGGAAGATTTTTGATGACTGATTGGATCTCTTTGCTTGTGATGGGTTGGTTGAGGTCTTCTATTTCTTCTCTGGTCAGTCTAGGTTGTTCATATGTTTCCAGGAAATTGTCCATTTCTTCTACATTATCCAGTTTGTTGCCATACAGTTGTTCATAATATCCTCTTATAATTTTTTTAATTTCTTCAGGATCTGCAGTTATGTCACCTTTTTCATTCATTATTTTGTTTATATGGGTCTTCTCTCTTTTTGATTTTGTCAGTCTAGCTAGGGGCTTGTCAATCTTGTTGATCTTCTCAAAGAACCAACTTTTGGTGATACTTATCCTCTCTATTGTTTTTTTGTTCTCTATGTCATTTATTTCTGCTTTAATCCTTGTTATTTCTTTTCTTGTACTTGGTTTAGGATTGGTTTGCTGTTCATTTTCTAGCTTGGTCAGTTGATCCATTAGTTCTTTGATTTTGGCTCTTTCTTCCTTTTTAATATATGCGTTTAGTGCTATAAATTTCCCCCTTAGCACTGCTTTTGCTGCATCCCATAGGTTTTGGTATGTTGTGTTCTCATTTTCATTCGTCTCTATATATTTAGCAATTTCTCTTGCTATTTCTTCTTTAACCCACTGATTGTTTAGGAGTGTGTTGTTTAACCTCCAGGTATTTGTGAATTTTCTAAGTCTCTGATGGTTATTGACTTCTAATTGTATTCCATTGTGGTCAGTGAATGTGCTTTGAATAATTTCAATCTTTTTAAATTTATTGAGGCTTGTTTTATGTCCCAGCATATGATCTATTCTGGAGAAAGTTCCGTGAGCACTAGAAAAGTATGTGTATCCTGGTGATTTGGGATGTAATGTCCTGTAGATGTCTGTTAAATCTAATTCATTTATCAGATTGTTTAGGTTTTCAATTTCCTTATTGGTCTTCTTTCTGGTTGATCTATCTATAGGAGAGCGTGATGTGTTGAAGTCTCCCACAATTATTGTGGAAACATCAATTGCTTCCTTTAGTTTTGCCAGTGTTTCTCTCATGTATTTTGTGGCACCTTGATTGGGTGCATAGACATTTACGATTGTTATTTCTTCTTGCTGAATAGCCCCTTTTATTAGTATGTAGTGGCCTTCTTTGTCTCTCAAAACATCCCTGCATTTGAAGTCTATTTTATCTGAGATTAATATTGCTACACCTGCTTTCTTTTGGCTGTAGCTTGCATGAAATATTTTTTTCCATCCTTTCACTTTCAGTTTCTTTGTGTCCCTGTGTCTAAGATGAGTCTCTTATATGCAACATATTGATGGTTCATTTTTTTTGATCCATTCTGCGAATCTATATCTTTTAATTGGGGAGTTTAATCCATTTACATTCAGCGTTAAAACCGTGAAGGCATTTCTTGAATCGGCCATCTTATCCTTTGGTTTATGTTTGCTATATTTTTCTCTCTCTCTATTAATATCCTTTATTGTACCCATACCGAATCTCTTTAGTACTGAACCTTTCTCCAAGTCTCTCTGTCCTGTCTTTGTTTCTCTGTCTGTGGGGCTCCCTTTAGTATCTCCAGTAGGGCAGGTCTCTTGTTAGCAAATTCTCTCAGCATTTGTTTGTCTGTGAAAAATTTAAGCTCTCCCTCAAATTTGAAGGAGAGCTTTGCTGGATAAAGTATTCTTGGCTGGAAATTCCTCTCACTCAGAATTTTAAATATATCGTGCCACTGCCTTCTCGCCTGCATGGTGGCTGCTGAGTAGTCACTACTTAGTCTTATGCTGTTTCCTTTGTATGTGGTGAATTGCTTTTCTCTTGCTGCTTTCAGAACTTGCTCCTTCTCTTCTGTGTTTGACAGTGTGATCAGTATATGTCTCGGAGTGGGTTTATTTGGATTTATTGTATTTGGAGTTCGCTGAGCATTTATGATTTGTGTATTTATGTTGTTTAGAAGATTTGGGAAGTTTTCCCCAACAATTTCTTTGAATACTCTTCCTAGACCTTTACCCTTTTCTTCCCCTTCTGGGACACCAATGAGTCTTATATTCGGACGTTTCATATCATCTATCATATCCCTGAGGTCCATTTCGAGTTTTTTAATTTTTTTCCCCATTCTTTCTTTTATGCTTTCATTTTCCATTCTGTCATCTTCGAGGTCACTGATTCGTTGTTCAACTTCCTCTAGTCTTGTACTATGAGTGTCCAGAATCTTTTTAATTTGGTCAACAGTTTCTTTAATTTCCATAAGATCATTCATTTTTTTATTTAGTCTTGCAATGTCTTCTTTATGCTCTTCTAGGGTCTTCTTGATTTCCTTCATATCCCGTACTATGGTCTCATTGTTCATCTTTAGTTCTTTGAGTAGCTGCTCTAGGTGCTGTGTCTCTTCTGGTCTTTTGATTTGGGTGCTTGGGCTTGGGTTATCCATATCGTCTGGTTTTTTCATATGCTTTATAATTTTCTGTTGTTTTTGGCCTCGTGGCATTTGCTGAACTTGATAGGGTTGTTTTAGGGTTTGTAGACCAATTGAAGTCCTTATCTCTAATTTATCAGATCTACAGCTTCGTGGAGTACACTTTCTCTAACTAACCAGCAGGTGGCGTCCACGAGCCACCTGTTCTCCACAAGCCAGTTCTCCCCTGCTTAGCCTTTTTGGTGAGTGGGGGAGTGAGTCTTGTGGGGCCCAATTGGTGTACCAAGCTTGCGTGTGTAGTTGGTGTTGCCTGCCCTGTATGTGGGGCGTGTTTCTGGGCAGTCGGGGAGGGGGGGTGGCCCTAACAATCAAATCTCCCTGATGATCCTAGAGTTTTAAGGCTGCTGCAATAGTCTAATCCTTCAGTTCAGTCCTGCCACAGTTTGTCTCTGCCACTTACCCACAAGTCCTTGGTATTGGCGTATGGCTCCTGAGACTTGCAAGTGGGCCCCTCTTCCAGGCTGTGCACCCCGGGTCCTCTGTTGAGGGATGACTGTGCTATGTCACAGGTGAGTGCCGTCCCCCCAGGGCAGTTCTGGGCTGCTGGGCTGTGTAGGGAGGCTCCCAGTCTGCTCAAATGATGGCTGAATGGGGCTTTGTTAATTCACACTGCTCCACCTTCCCAGCTCTGGGACATTCAGCTGAGGTTGCAGGGAAGGCTAATGTCCACGCCCAGTTTTGTGGTGTGTGCCTGTTATTTGAAGCACTTCCGTCACACTGGGTTGTCTGGGGCAGCTCTGGGCTATGGGGTTGGCGATGGGCAGGAGTGTTTCCTGTCCACCAGGATGGTGGCTGTGAGCGGACACCCCCCTTTTCTTGGGAAGTTGTGTTGTTTAGTGAATTTTCTCAGCCACTGGATTATTGCCTTTTGTCTCAGAGCTCTCTTAGTTCTGCTCTTGACTTGACCTGCCCAAATTGAAAGTCTTTGAAGCTTTCTGTATTGGGCTTCTTAGAGTAATTGTTTTAGAAAAAGAAAAAAGGATTTAAAAAAAAAAAAAAAAAAAAAAAGGCCCTCCTCAGAGATCTAATGGGTTATTGAAATGCTAATAGACAAAGCAACGAGGGCCATTAAGGAAAGGTCCACAGGGCAGAGAGATCAGCTTTGCTTCGGGATTTGCATATGCGCCTCAAGGCCTGAGCTCCGCCCTTCCCCTTTCTGTGTTCACCAGAACTCCAAAAATCCTCTGCTTTTATTTTGGAGTTTTTCATGTTGTTTTTTTTCTATGCCTGTCTCCTCTCTGCTGGGCTGGCTGCTCTCAGATTCTCTGGTGTCTGGTCTCAGTCTCTCTATGGTTGGAGTTTGGATCAGCAGAATGAGTTTCCGATAAGGGCTGCCACTGCAGTTCTCCCTTCTCCTTCCCGGAGCTGACAGCCCCTCCTCCCCCGGGACTGAGCCTGGCAGGGAGGGGCGCGGGTCCCCTGGCCGCAAAAACTTACAGATTTCGCTGATCTCAGCAGTTCCACGTTTTCATGAGTGTTGTATGAAGTATGCCCAAAGACAGATTGCTCTGTGGTGTCCAGTCCACGCAGTTCCTGGCTTTTTACCTACTTTCCTGGAGGAGTAACTAAAACTTACAGCTCACCAGTCTGCCATCTTCGCATAATTCTTTTAAGTGTTCCTTTGGATTCAATTTTCAGGTAGTTTGTTGAGAATTTTTACATCTGTGTTCATTAGAGAGATTGGTCTGTAGTTTTCCTTTCTTCTAAGTATCTTTATCAGGTTTTGGTATTAGAGTGATGTTTGCTGCATAGAATGAGTTAGATAGTGTTCCCTTTTCTTCAATGTTTTTGAAGAGTTTGAGCAGGAATTGTGTTAGTTCTTCTTGGAAAGTTTGTAAAAGTACCCTGTGAAGCCATCTGGCACTGGGCTTTCCTTTGTAGGGAGGAATTTGCTGACTGATTGAATCTGTACTTGTGATTGGTTTGTTGAGGTGTTCTATTTCTTCTCGAGGTAGTATAGGTTGTTTGTGTGTTTTTAGGAAAATGTACATTTCATCTAAGTTGTCTAGTTTGTTGGCATACAGTTTTTTATACTAGTGTTTTATGATTTTTTCTATTCCTTTGGGGTCCGTGGTAATGACCTCTCATTTCTGATTTTATTTGTTTGCATCTTCTATCTTTTTGACTTTGTCAGTCTAGCTAAGGGTTTGTCAATCTTGTTGATCTTCTCAAAGAACCAACTTTTGGTTTTATTGATTCTCTATTGTTTTTTGTTCTCAAATTCGTTTATTTCCACTTCAATCTTTGCCATTTTTTACATGCCTTAGGGTGAGTTTGCTGCTTGTTGTCTAGTTTCTTCAATCATTTGGTTAGGTCTTTGGTTTTAGCTGTTTCTTCCTTTGTAATGTAGGTGTTTAGTGCTATAGATTTCCTTCTCAGTACCACTTCTGCTTAATTCCATAGGTTTTGATATGTTGTATTCTCATTTTCATTCATCTCCAGATATTTACTGATTTCTTTTGCAATTTCTTCTTTGACCCACTGATTGTTTAAGTTTGTTGTTTAACCTCCATATATTTGTGAAAGCTCTGGTTCTCCGGTGGTTTTTGATTTCCAGCTTCATTCCATTATGATCTCAGAAGGTGCTTTGAATAATTTCAGTCTTTTTAAAATTATTAAGACCTGTTTTTTGACTCATTATATGATCTGTCCTGGAGAATGTTCCATGAGCACTTGAGAAGAATGTATATCCTAGTGTTTTGGGGTGCAGCAATCTATTTGTGTCTGTTAGGTCTAATTCGTTTATTATATTGTTTGGGTTCTCTATTTCCTTATGTATCCTCCGTCCAGTTGTTCTATCTGTAGAAGAGAGTGGTATGCTGAAGTGTCCCACTGTTATTGTAGAAACATCTATGGTTCCCTTCAGTTTTGCCAGTGTTTGCCTTATGTATTTTGGAGCTTCTTGATTGGATGCATAAACATTTATGATTGTTATTTCTTCTTGCTGAATTGCCCCTTATTAATATATAGTGTCCTTCCTTGTCACTTATGACATCTTTGCATTTAAAGTATATTTGTCTTATATTTGTATAGCTACCGCAGCTTTCTTTTGGTTACTACTTGCATTGAATATCTTTTTACATCCTTTAATGTTCAACCTATTTGTATCTTTGGGTCTAAAATGTCTTTTGTAAACAGCATTGAGATGGATCATAGTTTTTAATCCATTGTATTAGTCTGTGTCTTTTAATTGGGGATTTTAACCTGTTAACATTCAAGTTATTGTAAATGGAGTTCTTGATTCTACCATGTTACCTTTGGTTTCTCTTTGTCAGATCTGTTTTTTTTCTCTCCCCTCTTTTAAGTTACTTCATTAATACTCTTCAATTCTGTACCCTCCTCCAGACCTGTCTCTCCTTTTTTTTTCAGCCGACTGAACTCCCTTAGTATTTCTTTCAGGGCAGGTCTCTTGTTAACAGATTCTCTCAGCATCTGGTTATCTTTGAAATTTTCAACTCTCCTTTGCTTTTTTAAAATGCAATTTATTGAGATATACTCACTCACCATATACTCCATCCAATGTATACAATCAGAGGCACCAAGCATCATCATATAGTTTCTTCATTCATCGCCACAATTTTAGAACATTTTCATTACTCGAAAGTGAAGAAAAAATAAAAAAAAAAGAATATGCAAAGCATCCCATACTACTTATCCCCCCCTATTACTTATATATTTTTTGTCTTTATTTAATTACTCATCTGCCCATACACTGGATAAAGGGAGTGTCAGTCACAAGGGTTTCCAGTCACAGGTCACATTGTAAAAGCAAGATAGTTATACAACCATCATCAAGAATCAATTCTACTTGATTACAATTCGACAGATTTCTGTATTTCCTTCTAGCTATTCTAATACACCATAAACTAAAAGGAATATCTGTATAATGCATAAGAATAACCTCTAGAATGACCTCTTGTCTCAATTTGAAATTTCTTAGCTAGTGAACCCCTTTTGGTCAAGACAGCATTTTGAATCCCACAATACAAGGGCTAGGCTCATCCCTGTCTCCTTAACTTTTGAGTGACAGCTTTGCTATATAAAGAATTATTGGCTGGCAAATTTTTTCTTTCAGCCCGCTTAAATACATCATACCACTGCCTTCTCGCGTCCATGGTGCTTGATGAGTAGTCGTACTTAGTCTTATGTGGCTTCCCTGTGATCCATCAAATTTTTCCCATCTTTTCCACCATTTGTTCTGTTGTACATTTGAATTCAATTGTCTGACCTCTAGTTCGCTTATTCTTTCTTTTGCCTCTTCAGGTCTGCTGTTGTTTGCGTCTAGTATATTTTTAATTTGGTCTACTGTATCTTTCATTTCTGTAAGATCTACTTTTTTTCTCTGTTTATTCTTTCAAATCCTTTTACTGCTCTTCTAATGTCTTCTTGATAGCTCCTTTATCCCTTTTGCCAACTCGTTTATATTTATTTAGTAGATTTTGTGTGAAGATCTTTGATCAGTTTTTCCAAATTCTGTGTCCTCCTCCGGCTTTTTAATTTGGTAATTTTGGCCCATATTTCCTGCGTCTTCATGTGCTTTGTGATTTTTTTTGCTGTTTTTTTGGCATTTTATTATCTTGATAGGTTTATCTTGAACGTTGATTTCCCTTGCTCATCTAAAATTTTGTAGTGCTGCTTTGATTTTCGTTGTATGTCTCCTTTGGCACTTGGTTTGTCATATCCCAGCCAACAAAGACCAGTTCTT